>NC_057814.1:536986780-537083747 GCF_018294505.1 Triticum aestivum
TGGACACTTGACTGGCCGGCATGTGAGTCATATCGTTCCTGTGTCTGTCCCTTCGTGGAAATGTCACGCGGTGACATCCGGAGTCCTGCCTAGCCTGCTACAGCCCGGGTTCCCGGAGTCCTGTTAGCCCAGTGCTACAGCCCGGATTCACACGCTGCTGACCGACACGTTCGATGTTGATTCATGTATGCCTGTCCCCATACGTTAGTGCCGCTTTGGGTTCACGACTAGCCATGTCGGCCCGGGTTCTCTGTCATATGGATGCTAGCGACATTGTCATATACGTGAGCCAAAAGGCGCAAACGGTCCCGGGCCATGGTAAGGCAACACCCGTGGGAGTACCGTGCGTGAGGCCGCAATGTGATATGAGGTGTTACAGGCTAGATCGGTGTGACTTGGAATCGGGGTCCCGACAGCGTTGGCATCAGAGCCGGACTGCCTGTAGGTGCGATAAGCCAAACTGGTCGATGTCGAGTCTAGAAATGCTTTAGTTATATGTAGGGGAATTGATTGTGGGTGGGAACGTAAGGTGCTTTTACTCCTTTACCTCATGCCCTCTGATCTGAGTCATTCTCTTCTCATTCTACGTGGGTTAAGGACTAGGCTCTCTCCTCTCTATCAGGTTCACGTGTTACTAATCCGTAGTAACTTATAGGATTGTTGGTTCCATGCTTCGGTTCAGTTTCTACTACCCTAGTATGTTGTCGGTTGAACCAGAACCTTGACATGATGTTGTTGAGTGGTATTGCAAAACTGTTGCGAATGTCTCAAATCCTTTTTCGAGCATTTACAGCCGTTATGCTGTCCGAATTCTCCTAGTAATTCTAATGCCTTGCATCATTTCGTGCTTTCAGATGGCCACCCGTTCCCAGAACCAAGTGGTTCGTCTGACCCGGTGCATCGGCGTACCTGGACACACGGCCATGTTGGTCCGAGTGATGGTTGAGACAGGCTATCGTTGGTATCCCGAGTATACCGTCGAGGAGCAGTTCCGAGACTTTAACCAAAGTCAATATCTTTGCACCGTCAGGATTTATCCATCCTATCCCGGAGCCACTGAACCCCTCCATTGCTCTTATGGACTTGGGGTTACTATCGAGATGTCTGTGCAGGATGCAGCTTACTCAATGATGACTATCATGCGAGCCAGAACTGCTTTGCTTCAGAACACCGACTACCGCTACATGCCAGCAGCACTCCCTGGGGCACAGGGGTACTATCAGGCTACTTACTGTGATTCTACCCATGAGGACTCACTACTCCGCACCACCACTGAGATGCTTGAGGACAAGGACCGTGAGAATCGTGCCTTGCGAATGGAGCTCTTTAATGCTCGTGCTGATCACTGGGCCACACTGACACGGTTTGCACCTGCCGTGCAAGCTGGGTTCATGGACATGAGGGACTTATACCCCGTGCGATCTGGTCTGCCAGAATGTATGGAATGGTGTGATGTAGGAGGCATCACCCCTCCTCGTGGACCCCGCCTGCCACCGTTTGTTGGACCAAGGCCACACCCGAGTCCCTATGGATCGCAAGCTCCACAGGACCGTCTGTTTCCGGATGATCATGTTCAGCTCCCAGGACATGGCGGTGACTTCTATGAGGATTACTACGGAGACGTCTGAGTTGGTAGTAGCTCTACTAGTATTGTAATAGTTGTAATCTCCACAGTCCTGCGTGTCTTGTGGAATACAACTTGGTGTGTATCACGTTCCGGAGGTGTAGAAAAATAATGTATAGGAGCTTGGAATGCCTCTGATGAGATGTATCGTCTTTCATCGTAGTTGTACCTTGGCCTGGGCTTGTACTAAACTATGTATGGCGTGTATGACCGTTGGTATATGTATGTTGCCATGTTACCATGTCATACTGATGGTCATCTCTGCATTCCGTGTTATCCATTACATTCCGCATTTCCCTATCAAGATTTAGCCATCCCCGTCTAAACCGTTGCTTTGTTCCTCCTAGGATGGTTAACACCCGCAACAACCCTGCTGTCCAGGCGCAGGATGAAGCCAATGCAGCCAGGGCGGAGGATCTGCCCCAACCGCCTTCACTGGCCGAAGTTATGCTGGAGGCAGAAAGAAACAAGCGTGAGACTAACCGCTTGCTAGAGCGAATTGAGCAGAATACTGCACGTCACCAGAGGGACGACCTGGTGTCCATCAATGACTTTATCAAGCTGTACCCACCGAAGTTCAACCACTCCGTCGAGCCCCTTGATGCGGATGATTGGCTTCGCAGCATCACCCATAAGCTACGTTCTGCTAACGTAGCCGAAGCTGATAAGGTTACCTATGCTGCCTATCACCTCGAAGGCCCTGCTAGCCTTTGGTGGGAGAACTTTGAGGCTATGCGCCCAGCTGGCCAAATCACTACTTGGGCTGAATTCAGTGAGGCTTTCCGTGAGCATCACATTCCGGAGGGTCTCATAGATCGCAAGCGGGAAGAATTCTGCAACTTCACCCAAGGCAGACTGACCGTGGATGCTTACAGCCGTGAGTTTGGAAATCTAGCACGCTATGCTCCTGAAGAGGTATCCACCGACGCCAAGAAGCAGGCAAGGTTCCGCAAGGGACTTAGCCCCGAGCTTCGCCGTGATCTCCGTCTGCATGAGTGCACCTCTTTCCAGAAGTTGGTCAATAAGGCCATCAGTGCCGAGACAGGACAAACTGACTATGACGCTGCACGCAAGCACTCTCGTGACTTTGGTTCCTCATCTGGCTCCGGATCCCAGAAGCGCCGGGTCTGGATTCCAAATACTGCTCTGCCACCCAGGTTCACTCCGAGGCCATCCTTCGAGGCGCCTCGCCCCAACCAGCAGCATGCACCGCCCAAAGTCTATGGTGGCCCCACTGCTAATGCTGCTCCACGCCCCAATATTGTGACATGCTTCAAGTGTGGAGAAACGGGTCACTATCAGCGCGAGTGCCCCCGAAACAACCTCAATCAACCTGGACAGTCCGTTGGCCGTGGTAAGCCAGCAGGAAAGACTTACTACGCCAAGCCAGCCACCACAGCACGTGGCCATGTCAACTATGTTTCAGCTGAAGAAACTCATGAGGATCCCAACGTCGTCCTTGGTACGCTCCTTGTTAATTGCCATCCGGCAACTGTTCTTTTAGATACTGGAGCATCTCATTCATTTATCTCTGAGAGCTATGCTCGATTACACAACACCACATTTAGTGACATGCCTACTTCCATGGAAATTCAAACTCCTGGTTCTAGATGGCAAACCTCTAAGATAAGCCATGGAAATGAAATTCTTGTTGACAGACTGGTCTTCCTTGCATCACTAATAGCTCTCAAGTCCTCGGACATAAACATCATCTTGGGTATGGACTGGATGTCAGCTCATTATGCTAAGATTGATTGCTCCACTAGAACTGTTCAACTCACCCATCCGTCGGGCAAGACAGTCAATGTTTTGACCCGAGTGTCTAAGCGTCAGCTCTACTCATTAAATGCCAACCCTCTTCCAGACCTCGAAGATGTGCCGGTAGTCCGTGACTTTCCGGATGTCTTCCCTGAAGAACTGCCAGGTATTCCACCTGACAGGGATGTTGAGTTTGTGATAGACCTTGTTCCAGGAACCGTCCCAATCTCCAGAAGACCCTATAAGATGGCACCCCTAGAGCTAGCCGAGCTTAAGAAACAACTCGATGAGTCCTTGAAAAAGGGTTTCATCCGTCCCAGTTCTTCTCCGTGGGCTTGCCCCGTCCTCTTCGTCAAGAAGAAGGATGGTACGGATCGGATGGTTGTAGATTACCGACCCGTCAACCTAGTCACAATCAAGAACAAGTATCCGCTTCCCAGGATCAACGACCTGTATGATCAGCTCGCTGGATCCTCAGTCTTCTCTAAGATGGATTTGAGGTTGGGCTACCATCAAATCAAAATCAAGAACGGGGACATTCCTAAAACGGCCTTTGTTACTCGTTATGGCCAATACGAGTATACAGTCATGTCCTTCGGGTTAACCAATGCTCCAGCCACCTTCTCTCGGTTAATGAACTCAATCTTCATGGAGTATTTGGATAAATTCGTCGTAGTATACCTCGATGATATACTCATCTACTCCAAGAACGAGGCAGAACATGCCGAGCATCTAAGGCTAGTACTAATGAAACTTCGAGAGCATCGCCTTTATGCTAAATTCTCCAAGTGTGAATTCTGGTTGCCAGAAGTAACCTACCTAGGCCACGTGATCTCTGGTAAAGGTATTGCTGTCAATCCCGAGCGAGTTCAAGCCATCCTTGACTGGACTCCCCCTGAAACGGTTAAACAAGTTCGGAGTTTCCTTGGCTTAGCGAGCTACTGCCGTCGCTTCGTCGAGAATTTCTCCAAGGTTGCTAAACCTCTAACCGAACTCCTCAAGAAAGATAAGAAGTTCGAGTGGACCCCACAGTGCGAGTTCAGCTTTCAGGAACTGAAAAGAGCCTGACGTCTGCCCCCGTACTCGTACCACCAGATTTTTCTAAAGACTTTGTTATTTATTGCGACGCCTCGCGACAAGGACTAGGTTGCATACTCATGCAAGACTGTCATGTGATTGCCTACGCTTCCCGACAGTTGCGTCCACATGTGATTGCCTACGCTTCCCGACAGTTGGAGGCGCAGGCTGTAGTCCTCGGCAAGGCTGAGCTGCTCTCCACGGCCAACGACTCCATCAAAGACCTGAAGCTGAAGCTGGAGGATCTTGAAGGGACGCTTTCAGAGGTCAGGGCCCGGGAAGAGACCCTGACCAAGGACCTGGAGGAGGAGAGGCAGCTGCGGAGCAATGACGCCGCCGAACACAAGGACTACGCGGAGGGCATAAACCGTTGGGTCAGCCGCCTCACCGACGCCGCCAGAAGGATCACCACGAAGCTGGCTACCATGGGGATGCCGAATGTGAGGTATGCCCCAGAGCTGAACGTGAGTCCCAATGCCAAACTGACCATGTTCTTCGAGGGCGTTCTTGGAGCCCTGGAGCAGCTCCGCTCCAACCGGGCATCTTGTCTGGCCAACGAGTCCCGGAGGCTCTGCCGGGGCGCCCTAACCAAGGTGGCGTTCTGGAACCCCACCGTCAACTTCGCCGACGCACTGGAGAGCTTGCCGAAGGGGACGGACCTCGCGGCGCTCAAGGAGCGTGTCAAGCCCATCATCGACTGCGTTGATGGAGTTGAGAGGGTGGAGGGCCAGCGCCGGGACTAGGCACCCTGTTTCTCGTTGCCATCGCGAGTTCAAGACCAAGACAATTTTATCTTAAGTTAGAACCGCAACGATTATTTGATGTAATATAACTCTGCAATACTTTAATATCACGCATGCTATCTTCCCGTTAGATCTTTCTTTGTATGTTGCACCCTACGCTTGTTGAGATAAGGCTGCCGGCGCGTAAACCCATGCCGTGGTGCTTTGACGACGGATCCTTAGCACCCTGTCAGAAGGGCGCTTGCTGCCGGGCAAGCCACCTTGCCACTGCCAGCGCAGTCGCTTGAACTATCAAGCGGACTCGAAACAAGACAAGAGTGCTGCTGGTAGCGGGTAGGCCACCTTGCCGTTCTCAGCGCGGCCGCATGAACTGTCGAGCGGACTCAAGACAGAGACAAGGGCGTTGCCAATAGCGGAAGGGTCCCATTGCGTGCAGGTTTCCATTACAAGGAACGAGATCTTTCGGGGAGGACAGACTTATATAAATTAAATTAGCCAAAATTTTGCATGACTTAGCTTTTTGGGGCCACGCGGATGGCCATCGAGGCTGCGGACGGCACCAGAGGGCGGTTGATCAACGTCGCCCTCTCCCTTCGAGCCATCCACATGGAAGAGTCGCTGCGTCGGCTCCAAAACCAGATTTCCACGGCTTGCGCCCCCTACCTGGAGCGCCAAATATGTCGGGGGAAACGACACCTACGGGATCACGAGGAATCCCTTTTGCTACGGTTGGCAGGCGCGGGGCTGTGGAAAGAGCGGGATTGAGAGATCAACACGGGGGGATTATCCAGGTTCAGGCCGCGAGGATGCGTTATACCCTACTCCTGCTGGTTTCTGTTTATCTAGTGTTCTTGGACTAGCTACAAGGCGTGCAGGGTCCAAAAAGTCCGAATCCTCTCCTAGTACGCCGCGGGCCTCCTTTTATAGACAAAGGGGCTGCCATAGTGGCACACAGGAGGTGGAAAGCAATACAGTGGTTCAGTCTATCCTCTGGCACCATAGGACAAATGCATTTAATGCGCTGCCGACGTGCCCTTCTTGCTTTATCAGGGACGGCAAGGAAGCTCGTCCCAGCTATCGCCGCCTCGTCTGGCTTCGACGCGCGTCCGTACTGATGAGGCGGGTAGTGCCACGTCGGCTGGCTGGCTGCTGAGTTGGTGTGGTGGCAGAGCGTTTATGAATATCTGCATTCCACCATGCAGGTGCTTGCTGAGTTGGCCTAGACGATGCATGTCGCCACGCAGGTGCTCGCCTAGTTGGTGGGCTGGCAGCTGCATGGGAATGGCGGCGGAATCTTGGCAGATGTGGGCCTGGCAGCGGCCCCGCGGATGTCTCTGGCAAGAGTCTCACCGGGGCCCCGGCAAGGGTCTTGCCGGGGCGTCGTGGTTGTCCCCGACAAGGGGCTTGCCGGGGGTCTCGTGGGTATCCTTGGCAAGGATCTTGCCAAGGATCTTCGTCTTCTGGTTATTCATCTAGTCTTGTATGCTTCTGGTCTTCACAAAGATCTGCATGCCACCATGGCGGCGCTTCCCGAGCCTTGGTTCCAATGTGGTTAAGGACGCCGGAACTCCCAGGCTCAAGGGTGGCAGCCCTGCTGGCGTTGGGTAAGTTGCCCCGGCAAGGCTCTTGCCGGGACTGTGGAGGCCACCCCGGCAAGGGCCTTGCCGGGGGAGTCCACCTCGCCCTCCTGCTCTTTGTGTTTCCGGCTTGGCGTTCGTCTAGTCGTCGTGTGCCTTTGCTTCCTCTGCCCCACCAAGCATGGCCAGGGGCGTGTGTCGGATATCGGGTTCCAGCAAAACCCTTAAGGTTCAAACTCTGGGGTGCGCGCGAAGATCTTCCCCCTGCCGATTCACGTCCGAAAGCCTCGCTGCGAATCTAAGCTACACGATGAACAACACAAGGGACACAAGGTTTATACTGGTTCGGGCCACCGTTGTGGTGTAATACCCTAATCCAGTGTGTGGTGTGGCGGATTGCCTCTGGCGCTGATGATGAACAGTACAGAGGATGAACAGCCTTGCGAGGGGAGAGGCGCTCTTGTGTGAGCTCGTGTGTGTGAGGGTGATCTGAATGATCCGTCCCTTGCTACGGTGGTGGCTAGTCCTATTTATAGAGGCCCTGGTCCTCTTCCCAAAATATTGAGCGGGAAGGGCGCCAACAACGGCCATTTTGAAGGGGAACATCTAGTACAAGTTATCCTGACTAAAGTGGTCTTCGACTGCTAAAGGCACTGGCGATGACGCCGTCTTGGGCTCCACGATGACCTCCGTCCTGCCGCTCTACTGGTCTTGGTCTCGTTGCACCCAAATGGTAACCTTTGCTTGATGCCTTGGTACTCCACGCCTGAGCTTGCCCCCTTTGCACCGAAAAGGAAACAAGGATACTACGCAGGCCGGCGCCCGCCTGGCGCCCGCCTGGCCTTGATCGTCATGGCTTGTGTCATGGGCACCTCGTGAGGTACCCCTGCCTTGATCTCTCCGCCTCCTCGCGAGCCTCCTTGGTGAGGCCGCTCCTGAGGAAGCCTTGCGTCATCCGCCCCGCGAGGCTTGGCCCCTTGTGAGGGTCTTGATCTTGGGTTGATGAAGATGGGCCGTACTGGGCCACCCTTTGAGCCACGCCACAGGCCGCAGGCAGGCAAGTCTGGGGACCCCCGTTCCCAGAATGCCGACAGTAGCCCCCGGGCCCAAGGCGCGCTCGGGCTTGGCTTAGCAACGAAGCGAAAGGGCAAGTGCGGAGCGCCGCGGGCCCCAACAGCCTGCGGCCTTGGGCGCCGCGTGGCATTTGACTGGACGTGGGCGTCTCCGCTTCCCCACGCTACCTCGGCGGCTGTCCGATTTGACGAGTCTCTGCATGCAACAATGAGTCATGATTACCTGCGATCGTGGAGGCCGACGGTTGGCCTCCTCTGGACTATAAGTACGGAGAGGCATGAGCCCCCGCAGTCCATCTCTTTGCTCCGCTCCTTCTTCCATCTTGACGCCAATGGCGCCGATCCGCCGGTTCTCAGCTAAGGAGAAGGGCAAGGCCCGCCGAGAGGAGCCCGACCCGCTCCCGCCGAAGAAACGGCCGGTCCCTGGCCGCCGTGCCGAGGCTGCTCGGCCGAAGATGTCGAGGCCTTGGTACGAGCGGCCACCCCCTGGGTTTCCGCTTACTCTGTATGCCCGGGTCGAGGGTCCCGGAGAGGGAGACACCGAGCGGCGTCGCCTGCGCCGTCGGCGACGTCGACGAGTTGTGGCGGTGCGCGCCACCGCCCCTGGAGTCCACGCCACGGACTCCTCTTGCGAGCTCGTACTTCATGCCTCCAAGCTCCTGGATATGCTTCCCTTCCTTCTTCGCCTTCGAGATGCCGCCGAGGGGGCCTCTCGAGCTTTGGCTACAGCACGCCGACTGCAGCGCTCCGGCGACCAGAGCGGCGGTTGAAGTAGTCGCTCCGGGCAAGATCTTCATGACCCGAGGCTGGGGCGAGATCGCCCGGGTCTGCCGAACCAGGGGTGCCCTCATGATTCACTTTGAATACGATGACGCCTCCATGATGTTCTTCAAGGTTTTCGATGCTGAAGGCCGCCGCCTGGAGTGCTGCCCCAGGGGAGGCAGCCGCGACGTCGACGTGGCTGGGGCCAGGCCCACC
Source organism: Triticum aestivum (assembly GCF_018294505.1). NCBI lineage: Eukaryota > Viridiplantae > Streptophyta > Magnoliopsida > Poales > Poaceae > Triticum > Triticum aestivum. The sequence goes on from NC_057814.1 coordinate 536,995,611, forward strand.
ATCCGCTTCCTCAACGGCTCCTCCGGCAGCAGCGACGACGCTTGGGAGTCCAGCAACTCTCTTGATCTCTTCGCGACTCCGGAGACGAGCGACGACAGCTATGTGCCCCCGAGCTCGCGACGCGCCCGGAGCAAGGCGGATGTATCGGGCCGCCGGCGCGGCTGATCTGGATGGGGTTGGCACCGACCTTCCGCGGCCCACTGTTGATGATGGCGTCGGCCATGAGGGCGCGTGTAGTTAGGGTTCCTTAGGATTTGCACCTTTTGTTCCCTGTGAGGAATTGAGGAAACACCCCGTCGGGGCATGTAAAGGGTCCGCATTGTCTTTTGTTCGTACTGTCCTCATTATGAAGCGGCGTGAATGCATGTCCTGTTCCGGCTTGGCTCCCCCTTTCTAACCTCGCGATGACTTGGCGGTCTACGCTGATAGCTCCCGGTCCCCAGGCAGGCTTCAGCCGTCGCCGGTATGCCTGGTTGCGATGCCATGGTCAAGGCCAGGAGGTGAGCGGCCCGAGGTCCAGTAAGAGCCCCTGAGGCGCGATGCTCAGGAGGTCCCCTTTAGCGCTCAAGCAGCCACCGAGCGGAGAGAAAGGAAGGCAGCGTCGCCGTTACAGAGCTGCGTTAAGTGAGGGTTTGGTGTCGTATTGGTTAGTTGTTCCAGGAGCGCGACTTATCTCGAAAGCTTAGAGTCGTTCTTCCGCGAGGTGTCGGACCTGCGTGTCGGCAGCTGGGACTTCACCGGGTCAGAGTTTCGTGAGCCTCTCATCCCTTCCCCGCACTCTCCTTCGTGCTCTACGTCCTCAGGTCCCGGCCCTCGAGCAAGCTCAGCCGCCGCTGTTATGCCAGGTCACGATCCGTGGACAAGGCCAGGGGTGAGGGCTGGAGAGCCAGTAAGAGCTCCTGAGTCGCGATGCTCAGGAGCCCCCCTTTTAACGAGCGAGCGGATCATACGGATGAGAGAGAGAGGGCCCACGACGCCCCCACGTTACTCCTTAGGTGGACCCTGTAGACCAATATGAGAGAAGCAAGGGTTGCCATTACGATTGCCGGTCAGCCATGGGATGCTCCGAGAGGGTGATGAGGGCACTGAGGGCCTGGTGAGGTAGCGCTTTGCGGGGCTGCCGCGGCCAGAGCTCGGCCACTCAGATTTATCGGTGTTGCAGGGACGGACCCATGCGCAAGCACCGTGCCAGTGCGAGTGGCTCCAAGGGCAGATGTCAATAGAGCAGGCGATTATCATAGGCAGGTTAAGCATGAAGGTAGACCAACTTAGATAGATGCAGGGAAGATACATGCCACCGGGTCAGGCCCGAGCAGCTTGGGGATGATGCAGCCCGAGGGGCGCCCCCAGCAAAGTGAACTAAAGACATAAGCAAAACGGATACACGCCGCAGGGACGGACCCACGCGACCTAGGAATAATGCAGCCCTGAGGGCGCTCTCAGCTGAAATGAAACTCAAAAGATATCACCTGGTGTCATTGCAGAGTGGGTGTTGGAGTAGCTGACGATGCACGGTGAAGAAGCCGGTCCTCACGAGCCACCGGAGCCCTGAGCCTCGGGAGGCTCTGGGGGTCCGGGCGGCTCCTCAAGGTCCATCTCCATCTCCACCAGGAAGGCGCGATGCCTGACCTCCTGAGCTTCCAGAATGCTCTGCATCAGGCGCTGGTGAGCTACAGCCGCGTTCGGCAGGCCGAAAGGCATGCGAACGTAGCTGTGAGGCGGACCCTCACAACGCCCCACGCGCGAAGGCCAGAAACGCTCCTGAGACGCGACTCGGTTGAGCCCTGGGTAGTTGATGCAGACGTGCAGCCCGCCATCCTCGCCTGGATGAGGAGCTACGCCGGGCAAGCGGCGGTTGCCGCGCATGACTCTCGATTCCTGTAGCTCCTGAGTGACCTTGGTGATGAATTCCTGAGGGTTGGGCCCTCCTTGCCTCAGGCCTTCCTGAGGGAAATGTGCCGCAATGCACGCCTCCAAGTGGTGCCCGAGCGCCTCCCTCGTGATCTTGGCAAAGTCAGAGGCCCTCCAGGAGAGAGCCCCCGAGCCCTTCCTGAGGAGGGCACCGGGCGCGCCTTCCTATGCGCTGGAGGGAGGCGCCCCTTGCACGGGCGCAGATCCTGATGCGGCGCCTCCGGAGGCGCCAACCTCCGGAGGCACTGAGCTGGGTGATGTCTTCTTCTTCTTGGGGACTGCCTCGGGAAGGTTCATGCCTCTGCCGTCCTGTTCCTCGACTGAGGCGGCTTGGAAGGCACGTTGGAGATAGCACACCGCATCCCTTTCTTCGCAGGGGACTGTGATGACTTCGCCGCTTCCCGGCATCTTGAGGACATTGTAACCATGGTGAGTCACTGCCATGAACTTGGCCAAGGCCGGATACCCGAGGATGGCATTGTATGGCAGGCGAATGTGGGCAACGTCGAAGTCGATGAGCTCGGTACGGTCGTTCTTGCGCTATCCAAAGGTGACAGGGAGGCAGACCTGCCCTATCGGGGTGGTGGAGCCATCAGTGACTCCGGAGAAAGGCTTGGTTGGCTAAAGTTGATCATGAGGCACTTGGAGGTCGTTGAATGTCTCGACGGACAGAACGTTGAGTCCTGCCCCTCCATTAATGAGAGTCCTGGTGACTTGCACGTTGCTGATGACTGGGGAACAAAGCATTGGGAGGACGCCGGCTGTAGCCGCACACTTGAGCTGATCCGCTGAGCTGAACGTGATGGTGCACGCGGACCACCTGAGAGGGCGCATGGCCTCGAGCCTGGGGAGGGCTGCGTTCACCTCGCGAGCAAACTGCTTGAAGATGCGCTGAGAGGCTGGGGCCTGGGCGCCGCCCAGAATGCAAGCGATAGCACGCGGCTTCTGGAAGCCCCCAGCCCCCTCGTCCTGATGATGATCGTCATTCCTTCTTGGTGGTGGCGGCAAAGGAGGAAGGCCTGCGTTGCCCTGTGGGCGATCCTCGCGAGGCTGATCCCTCCAAGCCTCCTCGCGAGGCTGGTCCTGCCAGCAGTCCTTGCGAGGTCGGTCACGCCACCCTTGGTGAGGGCCCCGGTCGTCCCATCATCCTCCACCACTTCCTCCTCCTCGGACGTAGCCCCGATCGTTGCGCTCGGGGCGTCGACCGATACGTCCTTCTCGCACGGCCTTGAGCTCTTGGCATTCGCTGGTGTTGTGGGTGTGGAGGTCGTGCTACACGCAGTACCGGCTGACTTTGGACGACTCCGGCCGGTCCCTGCCGCACTTCTGTCCGGCTCTGCTGCGAGCATGGCTGCTCCTTTGCGCTTCACATCTTTGGCCTTGCCTTTCTTCTCTTCAGGGTCAGCAGCTGGGAGCTCGAGAAGGGAGAGGCGCCCCTCCTCAGCCCTTGCACTTGGTCGCCAGGTTGAACAGCTCCAGAGATGTGCACAGATCCTCGTGGATTGCTAGCTTCTCCTTCATCTTGACATCGCGGACGCCATCAGAGAATGCTGAGATGATGGCCTCCTCAATCACTTTGGGAATCTTGAGGCGAGCGTTGTTGAAGCGCTGGATGTACTTTTGCAAGGTCTCTCTTGGCTGCTGCTTGATGCGGCGCAGGTCGCCCACGGCCGGAGGACGGCCGCGAGTGCCCTAGAAGTTGGTGATGAAGCGGGTGCGCATCTCGTCCCAAGAGGAGATCGTGCCAGGAGGCAGGTTCAGGAGCCAGGTGCGGGCACCATCTTTGAGCGCCATGGGGAACCAATTTGCCATGACCTTCTCGTCTCCGTTGGCCACTTAGATGCCCAGCTCGTAGAGCTGCAGGAACTCCGCGGGGTCGGCAGTGCCATCATAGCGGGGAGGCAGGTCCGGCTTGAACTTGCTTGGCCAGGCGACACTGCGTAGCTCGGTGGTGAAGGCGCGGCAGCCTGCGGTGGCCACCGGAGCCCTTTGCAGACGCGGGGCTTGCTCCTGGGGATTCCCGCGTGCCGCCGCCAGGGGCAGCGTGGGGTCTTGACGTGCTGGCGCAGGGACGCGATCATGACGCGCTGGAGCAGGAAGCATGCGAGGACCTTCTTGGGGACGAGGGATTTCTTGGCAGCTCCTTTCTTGTCGCGTGGGCACCAGACGCGGTGGGTCTCGTCCAGGGGCCGCGCGCCTTGGAGCCAGGGCGCCTTCTTGGGGAGGAGGCGGTGGAGGCGCCTCCTGAGCTGCATCACCCATGCAGGACGGAGGGCGAGGCAGCGAGAGGGACGGCGCAGGAGAGCCCCATGCGGCGCTAATGAGCTCAGTGATGCGAGCGAGCCACGCCTCGTAAAGGTCGTCGACGGGGCGGTAGTGCAGGAGCTCTCGTGCCAGGAGCAACGTGGCATGCGCGTCCGTGGGGGCGCGACGAGCGTGAGATGACGACCCAGCTGGAGTCAGCGACGGAGTGGCGGTGCGGCCTTCCCGCCGCACCGAGGGATGCAGCGACGATGCCTGCTACTCATTCCCCGCCGGGCCGGTGGCGGCGTTGGCGACAGGCGACGGAGAACGACGTGGAGGCCCACCGACGGGAGCCGTCTGGGCGACGCGGGCGGCGAGAGCAGCCCGACGCTCGGCACGAGCTCGGCGAGCGTCAGCCATGGATGCGATGAATGATCGAACGTGGGGCGGCAGAAGAAAGATTCCGGCGCACCCCTACCTGGTGCGCCAAATGTCGAATATCAGGTTCCGGCAAAACCCTTAAGGTTCGAACTCTGGGGTGCATGCGAAGATCTTCCCCCTGCTGATTCACGTTCGAACCCATAGATAGAGAGAAGCAAGAGCTAGCCTAGTTCTTCTTCTCCCTTGAACCCAACAGCTCTAGGAGCGATTATAGCTACTTTCACCGATCTAGTGATCATGCGGAGACCCCGCAGAGCAGGACTAGGGGTGTTATCTCCTCGGAAAGCCCCGAACCTGGGTAAGATCCGCCGGCGTGCATGTCTTCGCCTCATCCCGTTTCCAGGCACCGGCGACGTTTTATTGGCTCCCACAATGATAAGCCATCCCTTGGCATATGTCGCACCAACCACCCGACATTTGGCGCCCACCGTGGGGCCAGGTGCACCGTCGTCCGGAGACCTGTTCTGGACGGGAACCCTTTTCCTCCCCCGCGAGCGCAGCCAGCCTGCTGCGCCCGATGGCGTTTGCCTCGACGCGCTGCAAGGCGTCGACGACGCCTGCGCAGCGAGCCGCCTCGCCGATCTGCTCGGCGAGACTCGCATCTCTGACGAGCCTGCGTCCGACGCAGGCACCGACTACCCCGAGAGCCGCCTCGTCAGCCTCCTCGACCAGCTTCACGTCTCCAGCGAGCCTGCTGCAGACATGGAGTCGGTCGGCTCCACCGACCCGATGCTCATCGACTCCGACACAGCGTCGCTTGACGCCTACCCCTCCGACGTGGTGGTCTTCGACGACCCCCTCCCTCGAGCTGACAGCGGCAGCAGCGCTGTCACCGAAGTGCTGGTCATCAGCCACGTCGCCAACTCGGGCGAGAACGCCCACGACGCCCTGCAAGCGGCAATGCACGACCTCTCCGTCCCCATCCCGGCCGATGCCGACGCCGAGACCCTGGAGGCACGCCGCCTCGCCCTCATCGCGGAGGGCCAGAAGATAGCCTCCATGAGACGCCTCACCGAGGCCCACCAGCGCGAAGTCGACCGCGCCGCCTTCGGTACGCCGCCGCCTAGCGGCCCGAGCCGGGCCGGCTTCGTCCAGAAGCGCGGCGCAGCCGTTGCCAGCATGCTGGGCGCAGATCGCCCCGTCCACGACACCCCGCTCGAGAATCTGCGAGCCGCCCAGGCGGCTGCAGAGGAGCTCAATGGGCTGGGAGCCGACGAGCTCCCCTACATGACAAGACGGATCCAGCAGCTGATCGACGCGGCTGCAGAACGACACGAAGCCGGCGCCCGTGCTGAAAGTCATCCCCCGCGCCGGGAGCACGCCGCGACGTCCCGCTCGCCGACTGCGAGCGGCGCGCGCCAGAAGAAAGACAAGGAGCCGGCTGCCAGCCGCAGCCGGACTCGCATTACCATCGAGCGCGACGCGGAAGGCCGCCCTCGAGCGGTTGAACACCAAGGAAACCTGCCTCCTCCCCCGCCTCGAAAAGAAAGACGCCTCACTCCGCCGCCTGTCACGCATCCGATTCTTGGCGACCGACTCGGCCGCCGAGAAGGAGTCGGCGAAAACGACGCCCGCCACAGGATCGACCGCCTTGCTCGATCCTTGGCGTTAGAAGAAGAAGACGATGTCGGCCCGCCATGCTTTGGCCCCCGCATCCGCGACGAGCCCTTCCCTAAAGGGTTCTCGCTCCCCAGAGACACGCCCAAGTACAACGGCTCGGTGAAGCCGGAAGATTGGCTCATCGACTACTCCACGACCGTCAGTATCGCCAACGGCAATCGGCGCATCGCCGTGAAGTACGTTCTCCTGATGCTGCAAGGCACGGCGCGCACATGGCTCAATAGCCTCAAGCCCTACAGCATCAACAGTTGGCTGGACTTCACCGAAGTCTTCGTCCGCAACTTTACCAGCACCTACAAGCGGCCTCCCAAGCCTCGCCAGCTCTCCCTCTGCGTCCAAGGGCCCAACGAGTCGACCCGCGACTACCTCACGCGATGGGCCGAGCTCCGCAACTCCTGCGAGGGAGTGCACGAGGTCCAGGCCATCGAGTACTTCACCGCCGGGTGCCGAGAGGGCACCCTCCTCAAGCACCGACTACTCTGCGACGAGCCGGCTACCCTCGATGAGTTGCTGGTCATCGCCGACAAGTACGCCACCGCCGACTCCTCAATGAAGACCGAGCTCCGAGTGGACGCCTCGGGGAAAGTGATTACTCCGGCTCCCAAGACGCCGGCTGGCGACCCTAATCGGCGCCCCTACCAAAACGACCACAAGCGCAAGGGCCCATGCCGGCTTCCTCCAGTCGGCAGGTGGCCACAGTTGAAGACGAGCAGCCCGAAGAACGGCCCGCTCCCAAGAAGAAGGGTGGCCGGCCGCCTTGGCAGCCGTCTTTCTCCTACGAACAAGCTCTAGATGCACCTTGCAAGTTCCACAGCGGCGCGAAGCCGTCCAACCACACAACCCGGAAATGCCACTGGCTCACCCGCATCACCAAGGGCGAAGGGATGTTGCCGCCTCCGCCTCCCGGCCCGCCGCCTCCAGCCCCCCACCAGCCGGTGGCTCGGCCGGCAGTCGGCGCCATCCAAGACGAATTTCCCGAAGAGCACGCCGCCTACGTCGTCTTCACCAGTCAAGCCGACGACAAGCGCAGCCGACGCCGACAGCATCAAGAAGTGAACGCAGTCGCCACCAACGCCCCCGAGTTCATGCACTGGTCAGAGAAGCCGATCAGCTGGAGCCAGGCCGACCACCCAGAGGTGATGCCTTTGCCCGGCTCCTATGCAATGGTCTTGGACGTCACCCTCGCGATGAAGAGGCGAGCTACCAGATTTTCCCGCGTCTTGATAGACGGCGGAAGCAGTATCAACATACTGTACCGCGATACCATGGAGAAGCTGAATATCAAAGCGAAGCAACTCGTGCCAAGCCGCACCGTCTTCCATGGTATCGTACCCGGCCTGTCTTGCTCTCCAATCGGCAAGATCAAAATGGATGTTCTCTTCGGAGACAAAGATCATTTTCGCCGGGAAGCAATATGGTTCGAGGTAGTGGATTTGGAGAGCCCCTATCATGCACTGCTTGGCCGACCTGCTTTGGCCAAGTTCATGGCTGTGCCCCACTACGCCTACCTAAAGATGAAGATGTCGAGCTCGAAGGGGGTCATCACGGTAGCCGGCGACTACAAGAAGTCCATCGAGTGCGCCATGGCCAGTAGCCGGCTGGCCGAGTCCCTCGTGGTGGCAGAAGAGAAGAAGATGTTGGAACGGGTTGTGGCCATGGCCGGCAAGCAGCCGGCCTTGTCCCCTAACCCCAAGGATTGTGATGCACATGACTCCTTTCAGCCTGCCAAAGAGACAAAGAAGATACCTCTGGACCCGGAGAATCCGGAGAGGTTCGCTGTCATTGGGGCGAACCTGGATAGTAAATAGGAAGGCGAGCTCGTCGACTTCCTCCGTGAGAATCGAGACATCTTTGCATGGTCCCCAAAGGACATGCCGGGTGTCCCGAAGGATTTCGCCGAGCACAAATTACATGTCCGAGCTGATGCGAAGCCGATCAAGCAACCCCTCCGCCGATTGTCTGAAGAGAAGCGAAGAATTGTGGGAGAAGAGATAGCCCGGCTCCTTGCCGCCGGCTTTATCATGGAAGTGTTCTTTCCAGAGTGGCTTGCCAACCTAGTTCTGGTTCTGAAGAAGAATGACAAGTGGCGTATGTGTATAGACTACACTAGTCTGAACAAGGCCTGCCCAAAGGATCCGTTTGCTCTGCCACGGATTGACCAAGTGATAGACTCCACAGCCGAATGCGAGCTGTTAAGTTTTTTGGATGCATATTCAGGGTATCATCAGATCAAGTTCGACCCGGCTGACCGCCTGAAGACTGCCTTCATCACACCCTTTGGAGCTTTCTGCTACCTGACAATGACATTCGGCCTGAGAAATGCCAGTGCCACTTTTCAGCGTTGCATGCAGAAATGTCTCTTGAAACAACTCGACAGAAATGCCCACGTCTATGTAGACGACATTGTGGTGAAGACAGAGAAGCGCGGTACCTTGCTGGAAGACCTGAAAGAAACATTCACCAACTTGCGCCGATTCCAGGTCAAGCTCAATCCCGAGAAGTGCGTGTTCGGAGTACCAGCCGGCCAGCTGCTAGGCTTCCTGGTCTCCGAACGCGGCATTGAGTGCAACCCCGTCAAGATCAAGGCCATCGAGAGGATGGAGATTCCCACCAAGCTGCGAGATGTGCAGAAGTTCACTGGCTGCTTAGCCTCCCTGAATCGTTTTATCAGCCGACTAGGAGAAAAGGCTCTCCCCTTGTACCGACTCATGAAGAAGTCCACTCACTTAGAGTGGAATGATCAAGCTGACCAAGCCTTCCATGAGTTGAAGAAAATGCTGACCACTCCGCCTGTCCTGGCTGCGCCGACTGAGAAGGAGCCCATGCTCCTCTACATCGCCGCGACTAGCCGAGTCGTCAGCACTGTTGTTGTGGTCCAGCGCCCGGAGGAAGGCCGAGCCCAGCTAGTCCAGAGGCCGGTCTACTATCTCAGCGAAGTACTATCCAGCTCAAAGCAAAACTACCCGCACTACCAGAAGATGTGATATGGGGTGTACTTCGCTGCCAAGAAACTGAAGCCCTACTTCCAAGAGCACCCCATCACGGTCGTGTGCACTGCCCCGCTTGCCGAGATCATAGGCAGCCGGGATGCATCCGGCCGGGTGGCCAAATGGGCCATTGCCTTGGCGCCCTACACGATTTTCTATCAACCCCGCACCGCCATCAAGTCGCAAGCACTGGCCGACTTCCTCGTCGACTGGGCCGAGACCCAGTACTTACCGCCGGCTCCCGACTCTACCCATTGGCGGATGCACTTTGACGGGTCCAAGATGCGCACCGGCTTGGGAGCCGGCATCGTCCTCACCTCTCCCAAAGGCGACAAGCTCAAGTACACGCTGCAGATCCACTTCGCCGCCTCCAACAACGTCGCCGAGTACGAGGCGCTCGTACATGGGCTCCGGCTAGCCAAAGAACTCGGCATACGCCGGATCCTGTGCTACGGCGACTCAGACTTGGTGGTCCAGGAATCATCTGGCGACTGGGACGCCAAGGACGCGAACATGGCGAGCTATCGTTTCCTCGTCCAGCAGATAAGCGGATACTTCGAAGGGTGCGAGTTCCTTCACGTACCAAGGGCCGACAACGACCAAGCAGATGCCCTAGCACGGATCGGCTCCACCCGACAAGCCATACCGACTGGCGTCTCCCTCCAGCATCTCCTCAAGCCGTCCATCAAGCCGTCTCCAGAGTCGGATTCCATCTTTGTACCGCCTGCGCCAGATACAGCCGGATCCGACTGGAGAAATCCCGCAGGCGGCACGGGGACTTCGACAACTGGCCCGGGGACTGCCGTAGTGGCACCCGGCCCGGGGACTTCAGAACCCGGCCCGGGGACTGCGGCAGTCGGCCCGGGGACTGCAACGACACAAGAAGCGGTGGCCGACTCCAATTCAACGCCCAACCCACCCACCCGAGTCATGGTGGCCACGTTAACAGAAGAAGAAGTCACAGCTCCCTCATGGGCCCAGCCCATCCTCAAGTTCCTAGTCAGCAGAGAGATGCCGGCTGATGAGATCTCTGCAAGACTAGTGCAACGACGAGCCGCAGCATACACAATAATCAACAGAGAGCTTGTGAAGCGCAGCGTCACTGGAGTCTTCCAGTGTTGTGTCGAGCCAGAAAAAGGAGTGGCAGTCCTCAAAGACATCCACCAAGGCGAGTGCGGCCACCATGCAGCCTCAAGATCCCTTGTGGCCAAGGCTTTCCGCCATGGTTTCTTCTAGCCGACTGCCTTGGAGGATGCTAAAGATATAGTCAAGAGCTGCAGAGGATGCCAAGTTTTTAGTTCCAAGCAACACATGCCGGCCTCCGCACTCAAGACCATTCCCCTCACCTGGCCTTTTGCCGTCTGGGGACTGGACATGGTGGGCCCCTTCAAGACAGCCCGCGGCGGCTTGACACATCTACTAGTCGATGTGGACAAGTTCACAAAGTGGATCGAAGCCAAGCCGATTAAGAAGCTGAACGGGCCGACTGCCGTGACATTCATCACCGACATCACTACTCGGTACGGCGTGCCGCACAGCATCATCACCGACAACGGCACGAACTTCGCCAAAGGTGCACTGGCACGTTTCTGCGCGACGCAGGGCATCCGACTGGACTTAGTGTCCGTTTCCCACCCGCAGTCAAACGGCCAAGTCGAGCGAGCAAATGGACTCATCCTCTCCGGCATCAAGCCCCGACTGGTCGTACCATTGGAGCGATCAGCTGGCTGCTGGCTCGAAGAGCTGCCGGCTGTCCTCTGGAGCCTGCGCACTACACCCAACAAGTCAACCGGCTTCACTCCATTTTTTCTCGTGTACGGTGCCGAGGCTGTCATCCCAACAGACATCGAGTTCAACTCGCCTCGGATCACCATGTACACGGAGGAGGAGGCCAAAGAAGCAAGAGAAGACGGCGTGGACCTACTGGAAGAAGGCCGGCTGTTGGCACTCAGCCGGTCCACCATCTACCAGCAAGGGCTGCGCCGCTACTACAACCGCAAGGTCAAGCCAAGATCCTTCCAAGAGGGCGACCTTGTGCTCCGGCTGATCCAGCGAATAGCCGGCCAGCACAAGCTCTCGGCCCCTTGGGAAGGCCCCTTCGTCGTCAGCAAGGCACTCGGCAACGACTCCTACTACTTGATCGACGCGCAAAAACCAAGAGCACGCAAGAGAGACGACTCCGGCAAGGAGTCGGAGCGACCATGGAACGCAAACCTCCTAAGACGATTTTACAGCTGAAAAGCAGTATGTATCACGCTCCCCTTTTGTATTAAGTACAAACCAACAGGCCCCCCGAACAGTACTCGGGGACTGACTTTTATTTATCTATGAATGACGAGTGTCATATTCATGAATGTATTATTACATTTTGAATTTTTGTCCGGCACCGGGTTCGACTAGTCGGCCCGGGGACTGGCCGCCTTGAGCTATATCGAAAGTTTTTCCTAAAGTCAGAAAAGTGGCGCGCCGGCTCCCGAGTCCTATCTTGTCGAAAGTCGCAGCTCAAAGAACTGACTGTCCGACTAGCAAGAGACAAGACAGAAAGGACGCCCACACGAAAAATGGCTAAGGAACAACGAACCTATATAGCAAAGAGACGGCCTCCAAACATGCCCGCCGGCTGCCAGAGCAGCCGGCTAGCCGGCTTCCTAAAAATACTTAAGCTTTAGTCCAACAAAGCTAGAGTACTCCCCCCCCAATCGGCCAAGCACTCCCGCGGCTACAGATTGCGGAGCAACTGTTGGACTGGGGAGGCGGCAACCAAGGGAGGGCGGCAAAGGAAAAAGCAGAAGGACAAAAAGCAAAAGTACAAGGAAAGCCAAATGCATAAGTCATATATACACATAAAGCCGCCAACAGGCCGGCAACAGACATAAGTTTGAATACACCCAGTGGGTGGAATTGTGCAGACTTAACCAAACATTGTTCAAAAGTAACAAGACAGGAAAACAAAAGAAAGAAGACTAAGGCGCGCTGCGGAGGCCGAGCTGGTCGGTGAAGGCGGCCTCGTCGGCTGAAGGAGTGGCCGCCTAGCGGGTCCCGGCTTGACCACCTCCTGCGGCAGGAGACGCACTCGCGCGCGACGTAGTGCTGGAGGCGCGGTCAGGCTGAGGCTGGCCGGCTACTCCACCAGCCGGCTCGGCGTCTTCACCCTCCTCCTCCTCCTCTTCGCCCTCATCGCTGGAGTCGATATCCTCCGCCGAGTCCTCACCGTACGCTGGGTCCAGCCCGAACCACTCTTCCGGCTGGGCGACTCCATTGTCGTCCACCTCGGGGGCGAAGACGCTGGTGTCGGCGATCGCCGAAGCCCGCCGAATGATGGCCGGCCGCGCCAGCTCTAGCTCCGTGTCGGCTTGCTGCCGCCAGGTAGCCAGCTGGTCTAGGCTCAGGGTGGGATACCAAGCCTTGACGAACTCCAGCGCCCGCCTGGCGCCGGAGCGAGCCACCGAGGCCTTCCAAGCCTCGAAGCGGCCGACTGCCACCTCCAGCCAGTCGGCAGTCCGACTTGGGGTGCGAGGGACCACTTGGCCGGGCCAGAGGGCGGCCAAGACCTGCGCCCCGGCACGCTGAAGCCGGCGGAGCAGCTGGTGAGCCGGCTGGATGCGAGCCTGGATCGCCAGGAGCTGTTCCTCCAGCGAGCGGCCGGCGGTTGGCGAGATCTCAAAGCCGGCCTGCCTTCGCGCTTGGCGACGGGCCTCGATGGCCTGGTTGGTGGCAGTCGAATAGCCAGGGAAATACTCTGCGCGAAGAAGAAGAAAGAAAGAAAGGAACACCAAAATCAGAAAACAAGCCAAAGTGGCAGATGGCAAGAAAGGACGAAGAGGTAGACGGCTTACCGTCAACCAGATCTTCGATCTGGCCATAGCCGGAGACCAGAGTCTGCCTGGCCTCTGCCCAGCCGGCCGCCTCCATCTCGAACTCGGCCTGGAGAGTGGCTTCGCGGTCCTGCACCGCCTTCAGTGCCGCCTTATGGCTTTCCTCCTGGCCGGCCAGCTTCTTGACCAGGCGGTCGCGCTCCTGCACCAAGGCGGCGAGCTCGGCGTCCTTGGCACGAAGAGCAGTCTGGGACTCCCCCAGCTGTGCCCTTAGACTGGCGTTGGCCGCTGCAAAGTCGGAAGAAGAAGAAGAAGAACAGTAAGAAATCGTCAAGGAAGATCCGACCCGACTGCTCAGCAGTCGGCCCGAATCTCGGGGACTACACCCAGTGGGTGCGCTGACGCGCCCCCACATGAGATAAAGATCAAGTCACGTACCTCGGCTCTCAGTAAGGTCGGCGGTCTTCTGAGTCAGCTCCCGAGCCTGGGAGTTGAAGGCGGCCGCTCGAAGGTTGTGGTAGTCCTGCAAGATGGACAGAAGACCGAAGTGAGAACAAAAACAGCAAAGGCAAAACCTCCAAGAAGTTCCAAGCCGCCTGCTCAGCAGCCGACTCGGAACTCGGGGACTACACCCAGTGGGTGCGCTGACGCGCCCCCACGGAAGAAATCAAGATCAAAAGGAGAAATCAAGATCAAGAAGAAACAATATGGGAATACTAACCCGGATGGCCGCCCGCGTTGCAAGGAACTCGTCGGTGAACTGCCTCAGCGCCGCGGCTTGGCTTTGGAGCCGGGTCCGGACGTCTTGTGCAGCCACGTTCACTACGGCTGTCCCTCCGCCTGGCGTCCACCCCGAGGTAGCGCTGGCCGCCTCCGCGTCTCGGGCCGACGAGCTGGAGCCCACGGCTTTCTGTGGCTCCGACGCGGCTTTCTGTGGCTCCGACGCGGCCTTCCCCGCGCGCCGGCTCGGCGGCACCCGAACCGCCACCTCAGTCCTCGCAGCCGGCTCGCCCTCCGACGACTGTGCAGGCGGCGGATCAGGCCGGCCGCCTTGGGCCGCCCCAGTTGGCGGGGTCGGCTCCGGCGCCTTCTCCAAGATGATGACGTCGCCGCCGCTTCCCCCAGCCCTGGCTGGTCGCCGCTGGCTCCCCCTGGCGAGGGCTCCATGTCCCTAGGCGCCATGACGTGCAGCGGGGTGACCATCAAAACCTCCCCCCCCCCCCGCCGCCGCCGCCTCAGCCTCTGCCTGGGCCCTGGCTGCGGCCTCGGCGAGTGCCTTCGCCGCCTCCTCCTCCCGTGCCGCCTGGGCGGCGGCCGCCTTCCGTGCCTCCGCCTCCCGTGCCTCCTGCTCCTCCCGTGCCTCCCGCGCGTTCCTTTCTGTTGCCTCCTGGAGGTCGGCGCGGGGGTCCACGCGGCGGGTGGTGCTCCCAGAGCCCCTTGGCGACTCGACGACGGAGCCGGCAGCCGCCCGCTCAAGTGACAACGGAGCTCTGATCGTTGAAGAAAAAGACGAGAGTTCAAGAGCCACCAAAGAAAGAAAGAAAGAGAGTACACAAAGAAAGCGAACTTACGCCGACACGGTCTGCGGTTGCTTCACCACCTTGCGGAAGCGAGCCGCCTTCGCGGCCGCCTCCTCCCGCCTGGTGGCTACCGCCCCGCCTCTGGGTTTCTTCGTTCGGCTGCCGAACAAGCCCTGGGCGGCGCGGCGCTTCTGACCTCCACCCCGAGCAGGCCGCGCGGCAGAGGAACCCGCGCCGCGTCCAGATGCCGGCTGGCGGCGCGGGACGGCTTCGGCTTCATCGTCGTCCGGCCAGTCGTCAAAGGTGGCACTGAACACGGAGCCGCCTGCTTCGCCGCCGGCTTGGCCTCCGCCCAGCTCGACGTCGTCGTCCATATGGACCGCCCCCAGGTCGGGGTCCTCTAGGTCGTGTTCGGTCCGGTCGGGGGCGAATCGGCGCTCCGCATCTGACCCGCCGGCCGGCCGAAGCAGAGAGCTCTGTCGAAGAACAAGCCGACTAAGTCAGAGTCGGCCAAGAGGTGCTCGGCAACAAACCAAAGAGAGAGAAAGAGAGACAAGGGGAGCATACCGTAGGCGGAGGAATAGCTCGGCTATATGGCTCCTTGCCGAAATGCCACTCTTCGATGAGTTTGCAGTTCGCAAGGTAGTTCACCATGTAGGCGACCTCCTCGCGCGGCATCTCCTTGGTGCACATTCGGCTCGGATCGAGCTGGCCGCTCATCTGACAGATCAGATGAGGCCGGCTCTGGAGCGGAAGAACCCGGCGCGTGACGAACGCGGCCAGAAGATCGGGCCCCGTTAGGCCCTCCGACTGGACCATCACCCGCAGTCGGGCGACGGAAGCGTTTCCAGCCGGCGACAGCGTCACCGCCCGGAAGGACCACTGGGGCAGCCTGCCCGCCGGTGGGCCGGCTACGTAAGCCGGCAAGTTGATGTAGTCTCCCTGTGGGGCGATGTTCCGCACGTAGAAGTACGACTTCTGCCACTTCTTCACCGATTGGATTAGCGGGATGACGGGGAAGGGGTTGTCGGCGACCGATCTCCGCGACGCGATGAAGGCACCAGTCTGAGCCGGCACGCCCCGCATGCGCGTGCCCAGCTTCGACTAGAAGAACTCCCCCCAGAGCTCGAGGGTGGGGAGGACGCCGAGGTAGCCCTCGCACAGGGTGACAAAGGCGGACAGCAGCAGCACTGCGTTGGGGGTGAGATGGTGCGACTGGAGCTGATAGAAGTCGAGCCAGGAGCGGAAGAAGGCGCTCACTGGCAGGCCGAAGCCGCGCAAGAAGTGCGAGCGGAAGACCACCCGCTCGCCCTCCTGCGGCTCCGGTGTGATTTCCTTCGCCGGCGCGAGGCGGACCTCCACTTTGTCCGCGGTGGGCAGCCGCCGCGTGTCGCGGAGGAAGTCGACGTGGTCGTCGTGGACGTTGGAGCCGTCCCAATCCCCGCCATACTGCTCCGTGGTGGGAGGCATGGCGAAAGCTAGCGCGGCGGCGGAGGAATGCACAGTGGAAGAGCGCGGCGGCGAGGCGCTGTCGCGAGAACGGGCGAGCGAACAAGACGGTGGAAGTAGGAGGAGCGTGCGAGGGCCTGCCGCCCTCCGCCTCCCCCTAATTATAGCCTCGCGAGGCGAGGCTGAAGAGGCCGGACGTGGGGGGAGACGTGGGATTAACTGCACCCACTCCCCCCACGTCTCGCGATTATTGCGCATAAAGGCGAGCCGAAAGTGCCGCACGGGACGTGCGGGCGGTTTCGGGACACAAAGGATCTGCGCCTGGGCCGGGGCGCGGACGTGGCGGGCCCCCTCCCTGCGGCGACGTCCCGTCACGCGCGTGGGCTGGCAGGCTTTCCGGCCACGTGGTTCGCAGACGGCCAGTGGCCGGCCCGCGGCCCGGTGCACGCGCCAGCGGGCTCCCGCCCTCCCACTCCAGAAGATTTCGACTCAGGCGGCGCGCCCGACCAAGGCCGGCTCCCAGCTGCCGGCTTGTCAAGATAGGAAGCTGATCGAGCTTCTCAACCCCTACTCCACCTCGAAGCCCAATCAGCTCCGAGGACTACTGTCGGAGATAATGGCCACGGGTAGCCTAACCGACTACCCCTGGCTCTTAAGAAAAATTATCAGGCCTTTGGGCCTTCAAGCACTCCAAGCATCTGGGCTGCCTTCCCTGGCCGGCTACCTCCGAAGCCGACTCCCGGAGGGCGACCCAGCCTCAAACAACCCCTCCCCAGGACGACTACGGGGTGGCCGAGTCCAAGAAGCCGTCCAAGAAGGACGCCGACTCCTAGGAGCCGGCCGAGATCACAACCACCAAAGCTGTTCCCACATAACGGCGACAAGACGGGGTGTGGCCACAGTGCGGCCCACTACCCCCGAAGCCCGAGGCGGGCATGGCTACAGGAGGCCGTACGGGACGGCCGTCTCCCGTGCGGCTCGGCACTGTAGCCATGCTAGCCTCGACTTCATCCACGACGGACTCCCGTACGGCCCACGGGCGGCGGGCCCCTTCAGCCAGAGAGAGGCGTGGAGGCGGCCCGGCCTTTCCCAGTCGGCCAAGGGCGTAGCCGGCTCCCAGAAGCCGGCTACTCTCCTCCTCGAAGTAGGAGCCCCATTAAGGAGACAAGACGAGGTAAGGCTACAGTGAGAGCCCCCAAGGCGGCCCACTGTAGCCACACTTACCTCGACAAAGCCCTCGTCATCAGAGGCGAGGCTACAGTAAGCAGCCGCCGACAAGACCCTAGGCGGTGGGGCCGGCCTGTCGACCAAGAAGCCGGCAGCCGGCGGGACCCACCAGCCGGCGGGGCCCAATTGCCGGCGGAGAAGCCGGCAAGCGTAGACACTTACGGCTGGGACCAGCTCCCAGTCGGATTACCATTGTACCCCCGGGGGGTAGGCCTATATAAACCCCCCGGAGCACCCATGCAAAGGGTTGGCCTCTGAGCATAGAGTTTCCTTCTAAGCATAGCACACACACACACACACCATAGATAGAGAGAAGCAAGAGCTAGCCTAGTTCTTCTTCTCCCTTGAACCCAACTGCTCTAGGAGCGATTGTAGCTACTTTCACCGATCTAGTGATCATGCGGAGACCCCGCAGAGCAGGACTAGGGGTGTTATCTCCTCGGAGAGCCCCGAACCTGGGTAAGATCCGCCGGCGTGCATGTCTTCGCCTCATCCCGTTTCCAGGCACCGGCGACGTTTTATTGGCTCCCACAATGATAAGCCATCCCTTGGCATATGTCGCACCAACCACCCGACAGTCCTCTTCCCAAATATTGAGCGGGAAGGGCGCCAACAACGGCCAGTTCAAAGGGGAACATCTAGTACAAGTTATCCTGACTAAAGTGGTCTTCGACGGCCAAAGGCACTGGCGATGACGCTGTCTTGGGCTCCAGGGTGACCTCCGTCCTGGCGCTCTGCTGGTCTTGGTCTCGTTGCACCGAAACGGTAACCTTTGCTTGATGCCTCGGTACTCCGCGCCTGAGCTTGCCCCCTTTGCACCGAACAGGAAACAAGGACACTACGCAGGCCGGCGCCCGCCTGGCCTTGATCGTCATGGCTTGCGTCGTGGGCACCTCGCGAGGTACCCCTGCCTTGATCTCTACGCCTCCTCGTGAGCGTGCTTTGTGAGGCCGCTCCTGAGGAAGCCTTGCGTCGTCCACCCCGCGAGGCTTGGCCCCTCGCGACGGTCCTGAGCTTGGGTTGATGAAGATGGGCCGTACTGGGCCACCCTTTGAGCCACGCCGCAGGCAGGCAAGTCTGGGGACCCGCGTTCCCAGAACACCGACAGCGTGGGGCTGCGACTGCCTGCGCACAAGTAAAGGGGTGCAAAAAGGGACCCCTACTTTTGTACACCGACAGGTACCTGCATAGAAATCTCCACTCCTCGGGAGGCATCCTGGGATGGCGCTTCTCAGGAGGTCTTGGTGTCGCTCACATCGCGAGGCCAAGGGCTCGCGCGAGGGTCTTGTACTTAAGGTCTTTAAGCTGGGTCATACTAGGCCGTCGGAGAAGCCATGCGCTGGGCCGCAGGCTGGCAAGTCTGGGTACCCCCATTCCTAAAACGCTGACAGTAGTCCCCGGGCCCAAGGCGCGCCTGGCCTGGCTTCGAGGCGAAGGCAAGGGGTGAAGGGCGAAGCGCCACGAGCCCCAACCGCCTGCAGGCCAGGCCCGACACATGGTGCATGATGGGGCGCGGGCGGCTCCACTTCCCCACATTTGCCTCAGCAACTGTCCTTGCTGACAAAAAGTCAAGCGCACACCATGGACCATCATTGTCCGTCGCACGCCCGCCTTCTGCTCCTTCCTTCCCCTGCAAGCTCACGCTTCTTGCGTTGGATCTTGCGCCCGCTCCTACCAGCCTCACCGCCATGGCTCCCAAGAGGAAGGGGGCAAGGCCTCGATGGCAGTGAAACCTCAGGTGGGGCCGGAGCACGTGCTGGGCCGGTCCACCGTGCTCAATCTTGAGGGGCTGGACAAGGTCTGGCATGCGATCGCCGCCGACTCCAAGGAGTGGAGGGCAACGAAGATCTGGCCCGCATCGTAGTCCTCAACAGACTTGGAGGCCACCAACATCCCCCTTCACCTCCACGCCCTCTTCTCCCTCTTGCTCCCTTCGTTCTCAGATTTCTTCAACGCCGTGCTTACGCACTACCAGGTCCACGCATTGCACTTTGACCCTGGGTCCATCGTCCTCCTCTCCGCCTTTGTGTTCTTGTGCGAGGCCTTTGCGGGCATCGCCTCGTCCGTGGCCCTGCTCCGCCACTTCTTATCCCTCCAGATGGCCGCCCGTGAGCAGCACTCGGGATGCGTGTCACTTCGAGCGGTAGACACGACGGCTGGTGCGGGCATTGACTCCGAGCTTCATCCGGACGCAGTGAGATTTCGAAAGCAGTGGGCGTATGTCGATGCCGCCGCGTACAGCCCCCTGCTCCTGACCCCGACGGCCTTCGTGGAGCCGAGCTCTGGCTGGGAGCATGTAGAGCTTGTCGACCCGCGGCTTGTGCGAGTCACGGCCAGGCGAGCCATCCTGAGGAAGGCGGGTGTGACGATGGCGATGGTGGTGAGGGAGTACGTCCGGCGGCAAATTGCTCCCCTCCAGTGCCATTCTCGTCTGATGTGGGCCTTCACCGGCCCCGAGGATCCCATGAGGCTTCGGGAGCCTTCCCTTCCTTCCAGCCACTACGCGGGGTGCTTCGCCTCCTGACCGACGGAGAACCCGCCGCACTTCCTTCAGGAGGGCTCCGCTTGTACAATTATCTGGACGAGAGAGCCTTCGCCCAGAAGATGCCACGCTTCAACGAGTGGGGGCTTCTCCCCAAGGACCATGAGAGGCCTCGCGACAACCCCTTCCTGGTGGCTCTAGGCCTTGGGGACCCTGGGGACTATGCCTTCCAAGCAACTACGAAGGAGCACTCTGAGCTGCGCGTCCCTCCAGCGTATGCCTCTGCCCCTCCGAACAGTGGAGGGGACGCCTCGCCCGGAGGCACGACTGTCGCCCCTGCCGCGGGGGACCGCTCGCCAGGCTCCAGCGTGTTGTCTTCCGGTCCCCGCGCACCCCGGAAGGAGCCCGGGGGCCGCAACATCCTTCCCCCGAGGGCCCTGAAGAAGAGGAAGTGGATCGCCATGGATGAGTAAGCGTCCAGCCTCCCTTGATTTCCGTGCGGTGTGCGTCTTTGAATTCTTGCTCCTCAGGTCCCCTCTTGATGAAGGAGCGAATGCGCCTCCGCCACCACCTCCCAAGGGCGTTGGGCCCATAGCGGCTTTGGGCCTTGCGAGCTGCACGGCCGCGCGCAAGGAGACACCCGCACTCGGGCCAAAGCCACCCCTAGGGGGGCCTCGGGCCCGTGTTTCCGGCGTCCATCTTTAGGCGTGGCTTCCAGCTTGCAGGGGCGGTGCCCCGGCCTCCCGTGATGATTCTTCCTGGTGACTGGACGCCTTGGGGGGTCGGTGCTTTCTTCGAGCAGAGGGCGAGTTTGCATCCGACCCAGCCCCTGAGCTGGAGGGCCAGACGGTGGAACCTTAGCCCCTGGGCCCTTGCTGGAGACGGGTGGGCCTTCGCGTGCCTTCCCTGCTAACCAGGGGGTGGAGGAAAACCCCGGTCAAGCGCTGGAGCTCGCGCGCGGCCGCAGTGCCGTCCGGCATGGCCTTCTTCAGGGCGTGGTGAGCGCGCTAGGTCACCTCGGGGCAAAGCTTAACGACGTTGACACATACCTTGGGGTGGAGCGCCTGCGCGTGGCACGCGAATGGCGTTGGCTCGAGGTCGCCATCAACCTCGGTCGTCTGCAACGTGAGCATGCTCGCTCGGAAGCTGAGGAATCCCTTGCCGCAGCGAGGTAGGCCCGCGATCGCGCCCTTGAGGAATTCCGGGCCGCGGTTTGCCGGCGCGAGGCCGCAAAAAAGCGTGGGAAGGAGCTTCAAGCTTCAAACGCCGCCCTTGAGCGGCAAGTCCAGGCATGCAAGGCCGCCCTTGCCACCTCGGGGCCGTCCACAGGAGAGGCGAGGCTCCACACGTTCGAAGACATGCTGGCACTGGAGGCACTGGAGCAGAGCGTGGAGCGCAAGCGGCTGGAGGTGATGGAGCGCTAAGTGGCTGCCGCCGAGGACTCCCTCGCCTTCCGGGAGGCGATGATCCAGGGAGAGGTCAACAAGAGGGTAGCGGGGGTTCGTAGGGCCCTCGCCAAGGACTACCACAAGAAGCTGAAGGTTCAGCAGTCCCGTTTCTACAAACGGCGCGACGAGCTGAAAGGCGAGGCTGATGGGCTCAAGAAGAAGTTAGCCACAATGGAGCGACGCGAGAAGGCTGCGATGGACGCCCAGGCAGCGGCCGAGGCGGAGTTTTCCTTCCTCTACAAGCAGGTGGAGGATGTCATGTCCCTCATGGAGAAGGCTTCGGGCGAGGCGAACCGAGCTCGGGGCCTGTAGCACAGGCGCTCCCAGATGTTCCAAACCCCTGAGGGGAGGGCTGGCGTCTCCAGTCCGCTCATCTCCGACGACGCTGATTATCTTGGCTTCTTCACCAGGATTGTGGAGCGTCTTGAAGGAGGCGTGGAGAAGGTGCGCCAGCTCGTCGAAGAGAAGAGCCATGACCTCCTCGTGCGAGCATCTTCATGCGTCTTCAGCCACCTTCTCCGCTTTGATCCTGACTTCGACTTCGAGGCCGTGACAGCCCCCATGCCCGAGGTGATTCAGGGCGCCCTAAGGATTGGGTGGAGGATCACATGGATGACCTGATCACGGAGTTTACCCCTGTTGAAGGCGAGGACCAACCTGTGATCGAGGGGCGTGGAGTTGGTGGTGGCGATGGCGATAACGCGTCTCCCTAGGTTGTCTTTTTCTTTTCCCTGTTTGCCTGTCAACATTTTGAATATGACCCCGTGGGGATGTGAAAGTACTTTGGAAGAAACTCCCTTATGATGTATGAAGTAGCGTTGTACTCCCTTAGGCCATCTTCCCTCGCTTGTTGTGCGTCTGTAGCCCCAGGTGGAGGATGGATCGTTACCGTTATACTGGGTCGTGGTGCCCGGCCGAGGTCAGGAGGCGGGTGTTTGCCAGGGACCTTGGGCCATGTGCGCCCGCTGGCTCGCTCGAGAGCGTGGCGCGAGGACTCGGACGCCAAAGTCTTGGCGAGGTATGTGCCCGAGCAGACCCGCGGCTGTTGTGACCTGGGCCCCCGGGAGGGCCCCTCAACTCCGATGGTCCTGACTCAACCGTACACACCGTGCCCAGCCCCTTCTCACGAGAGAGAGAGAGAGAGAGAGAGAGAGAGAGAGAGAGAGCTGGCAGCTTCCAAACCTCTAAAAAACGAGACTCGAAACTGGAAACACTGCAAGGATAAAAACTCCCACCCCTTTCCGAATAAAGACGCGAAACTTCAACTTCATTTCAAGAAATGGAAAATTTGGTTACAAGAACAAGCGAAAGAACAGCCATGTCCACCACCTACACTAGTCTTCTAGTCTTCCCACCAGCGCGGAGGATGGGGCCTCCACTAGGCGTGGGCATAGTCGCTGATTGACCGTGTCATCCGCCAGGGCGGAGCATGGGGCTTCCACTTGGGCGTGGGTGGGAGCCCCCGCAGGGCCGAGGGGCGGCGCGCCGAGAGACTCCGGGGCATGTACAGCCCCACTCATTATTACATGAGAGTGTCATGGGTAGATCTTTGGGAGGTGCAGGGCGCTCCATGCCTCATGGGCGGGGGACCCTGTCTCCCGCCCCAGGCATGCGGCGGCGGGCCCGGAGCACGAACAACCCCGAACGGGCCCTCCCGCATGGGCGGAAGCCTACGGGCGTCCTCTCTCGGGAGGACCCGCTTCAGGACGGGGTCTGCAACCTCGGGGATTCGGGGGCAGACACCACTGCCGAGGTGGTGCCGCGATGCCTCGCGGTGCCGGGGAGGCCCCCCGCGCAGCATCCTGGCAAGCCTCGTCGTGTGCCGAGGTCCACGGGGAGTTGTGCCCGATATCGGGCAGGAAGGCGCCGCGGCCCCGTAGGCGAGGGGGGACGGGAGCGTCCTGGTCGCAGCAGTGCGAGCGAACCACGATGTGGGCTGCAGCTCGCCTAGCCAGACCTGTTGTGTGGCCCCAGATCCTTCCCGAGGCCTCCATCCTCGAGGCCTTTGAGGGCTCCGCGTCGGCGCGCCAGGCCTGGCCGCTACTCCGCAGGTGAGCCACCGAAGCACGATCTACCTGCATTCCAAGTGAGGGAGTTATGGACTAAGGGGTCCTCAGGGCGTCGCCCCATTGAATGTGGGTCGGACTAGTAAAGCCGCATAGCGACAGGAGATCTATGAAGCCGTGGTGTGCCCTCCAAGTCAAGGATAGGAAGGATCTCTTTACCTCTTATTGTAATCTATCTCCGGTAACCCTAACCCTACCGGTGTCTATATAAACCGATGGTTGTAGTATTTAGAGGTAGAGCTACATCAATCACCTCATCACCTTAGGGTTTAGCTCATGTTGATCTCGAGGTAGATCTACTCCATAACCATACTATACATCCAGTACAATCAAGCAGGACGTAGGGTATTACCTCTTCGAGAGGGCCCGAACCTGGGTAAACACCGTGTTCATCATCCCTTGTTCCCCATCGATCCCAGATCCATAGCTCGGGACCCCTATCCCGAGGTCTGCCGGTTTTGACGCCGACATTGTTGCTTTCATTGAGAGTTCCGCTGTGGGGTCGCCCGAGGATCGATGCCTCGCCTGATCATAGGAGAAGGCATCAGCTCCAGGGACCTCTTCATCCCCAGTCAACTCTTCGCGTTCGGCAGCATTTTGCTGCACGCTGACCCGACTGGTCGTCAGGATCAGATCGATAACTTTGCTCCCAAACACCGAATTCGATTCGGCAATCTGGCATATGTTGCGGACAAGCGGGGCGATCTAGTTTTCACCAGATTCACTACCCCTTCCCGCAGCCTCGCAGGCCTCGTCGTGCCCGCTCTGGAGTCCCCCTCTGATCCAATCTACAGATCGGCCCCAGTCCTCCGACGAGCTTCGAGCCAGGAGGGCTCCGCTTCAAGTGGGGGCCAGACTCCACCTTTGGCCAGACTCACCATGTCTGCGGAGGGCCTATCCTCAGCCTTTGAGGTAGAATCAGGAGGCGGAAGCTAAGAGTCAATCTCGGCCAGACCTTTCTGTCGCAATGCTCCTTTGGCCTTGAACCCTTACGATGAATCCGCAACCGATGGTCGGGGGTCACCCCCGGCCTGAAGCGACTCGACCACGAATCCCGGCATGGAAACTGCGCGCGAAAACCAAGGCTCGTCCTTAGTATACAGGGACAATCCGGACCCCCTCAAGGATCTGGCCCCGTACCCCAAGCTTAGCTCAGCCTGCGGAAACCAAGGACCGGCTAGGGCACAGACTGCCCCCATCTCGTTACGACGGAATTTGGCCTAGAGCCCCGAATTCGGCGACCCTCACTATGTTAAACAAGGCACTGGACCGAATCCAGAAAATGACCATCCACGAGGACCTGCCCTCAGCCAACAATCATCAACCCTTCGAGGCGTACAATAGGGAACTTTACTTCCCACCCACCACCCACTTGGTAGCCACTGTCGAAGATCTAACCGACATGCTAGATTATAATTCAGAAAACGTTGAATACATGGACGAGGATACTAGAGCCACGGCTAACAACAATGTTGCCCTCCCCCCCCCCTCGGTCACCGGCTGCTGGTCGGCCACGTCCACCTACGATATTTATATGGTGGACACCCCCAAGGATGGTGATGGCACCCCAAATCAGGACAATAACAAGCCCGGAGAAGAGCCGCCCAAATGCCGCAGACAGTGCCGTCGGTCAAAGGCACGTCGAAGCCATGCGAGCAACGCGGACTCCGCGGAAAACGGCACCGTGAATAATACGGATGACCTCGCTGGAGCTGCAGCCAATGAACATCATCAGGATGACCCCGCGGGGTAGAAGGACCCACTCAACCTTGAAGACCCTGATGACTCCGAGGAAAGCAACTACCTCCCACCCTCTAAAGAGGAGGCAAGTCTCAGGGATGAAGATTTCATCGTCCCCGAAGACCCGTTGGAGCAGGAACGGTTCAAACGGAGGCTTCTAGCCACCGCCCACAGCCTAAAGAAACAAAAACGCAGAATCAAGGCCGAACTGGACACCCTCAACGACCGATGGACCAAAGTCCTAGCGGCCGAAGAAGGGTCACTACAAAAAAAAGACACATCCATGACATTTTGGGCCGAACGAAAAAAAATTCGGTCATACTTATGACACTTCTATGACGATAATTGTGACAAAACCAGGTATCATCATAGATGTGGTGGGCTCCTACTTCTATGACAAAAAATCATGACAGAAAATGGGCTTTTCGTCCTGGGCAGGCTGGAGACGCGGCTGCATGACATTCTTTGGGCCGTCCATGACGGAAAAAATCGTGGTAGAAGCGAGGGCGAGGAAAATATCGGGGTGCTCCCGGTTACGGTGAGTGGTCGGGGCCGAGCGATGCACGTTTCTCTCATACACACACGCGCGTGGGTGCGAGGCATTGGGCTCTAACTGAACCCGAGTGAGGCGTTGGGCTCTAACTGAACCCGAGCGATTGCACTGCAGGCTACGCGTTACTGAACCCGAGCGAACGATCGATGGCTGTTAACTGAACCCGATTGAGCGATTCCTTCGCTACTGCTGCTAACTAAAGCCGGTCGATGTTGCCTCTGGATGAACAGTGAGCGTTGCTGGGGGGTTTGGATGAACAGTTCCCGGTGGGGGTGGATGAACAGGACCCCGATTGATCGAGCCGGTTGGGGCTGGATGAACAGGACCCCGGGAGGGCTGGATGAACAGGACCACCCCATGGAGGGCTGGATGAACAGTAGAAGGTGGAGGGTTGGATGAACAGTAGCCCGTGAGGGGTGGTTGAACAGGAGCCCGTGGAGAGGGCTGGTTGAACAGTAGCCGGTGGAGTAGCGTGTGGTGGAGGCTGGATGAACAGGAGCCCGTGGATGAACAGTCGCAGGTGGAGGCTGGAGGAGGTCGACGGTGGATGAACAGTAGCCCGTGGAGGCTGGAGGGGGTCGACGGTGGAGATGAACAGTATCCCGTGGAGTCCCGTTTTGCGGTACGCCACACCCCTCCCGATGAACAGGACCCCCGTTTCGTCTGCAGCGCTCCAACACAAGTCTGTTTCCTCTGTTTTGCGGTACGCCGCACCCCTCCCAATGAACAGGACCCCCGTTTCGACCGTAGGAGGTCCGTTTCCGCCATTTTGCGGTACGCCAGACCTCTCCCGATGAACAGGATCCCGTTTCGACCGTGGCCGGTCGAACACAAGCCCGTTTCCTCCATTCTGCGGTGCAGCAGGCCTCGTTTTCATCGGCTGTTCCATCCAAGCCGGTTGGCTCCCACGCGTTCTGTTGCCTCCCAATGAACACGACGCATTCCCTTGCCTCCCCATGACCACGACGATGCAGTTCCTCCGTTCCGACCCAGCCATGTACACGAGCCCTGGTCGTACGTACGCGCGAGTAGGCATTCGAGACCCCGCTCGTATGTACGTACGTGGCCGTATTTACTTTCTTGCACCCTGGCCGTTGTACGTACATGTACATGCTACGTGCGTGCCTCTACTACGACACTTGCGCGCCTCTACATCGACCAGTATGTATGTACACGTTCGCGACCAGAATGACAACGCTACGTATGCTTCGACCAGGTGGGTCCCGGCTGTCAGGCACTTCCTTGCGTGCGAAGATGTAGCTGGTGGGTCCCAGCAGTCAGGGGTGAATCATTTTGTTTGCCCGGACGCACTTCCTTGCGTGCAAAGATGTAGCTGGTGGGTCCCAGCAGTCAGGGGGGACGTTTTTTTCGCGAAATACGGCTGCCCGTCCAGTGGGTCCCTGCTGTTAGGTGGAGGAATCATTATTTTCCGCGTAATAAGGAGGCACTTCCTTGCTGCGGCCGTGGACCCAGCTGTCAGCCTCTCCACGTACAACACGTCCAATGGAAGCCGTTCCTTGACTACGTTGACCACGCCGCACCGAGAGCACCAGAGCGGTGGACGACAGCGAGGCCTAGGAAGGGGACGACGCGGAGCCGGGGAAGACGCGGCAGTGGATGCCCCCGCGTAGAGGAGTATGAGGGTTCACTGGTTCGCTGCGGTGTGAGGCTGTTGTCGCTGCAGAATAACAGGGGGTGTGGGTGAGTAGAGGGATGGCCTGGCCAGCGGTGGGAGTAGTAGGGGCGGTGAGGCCTCCGCGGCATCGCAGCCGTCCATGGGAGGCAGGAGCACGAGGCACGACCGGCGCTGGTTTGGGCGGCTGGAGCAAGAAGACCAGAGGTTGAAGAAGCACTACGGCCGTTGGATGGACATCGTATGGTCACTGGAGCTAGAATCGTGCATATTGACTAAGTTGACAAAGCCCTCCGTCCCTGTCAACTTAGTAGGCCCACAAGACAGCCTGCCACTATACTGGGTCCCAGCTAGCAGGGGGAGGATTCATTTTTTTGTGCGTAATAAGGAGGCACTTCCTTGCGTGCGAAGATATAGCAGGTGGGTCCGAGCTGTCAGCGGCGGTAACGTTTTTTTTGCGAAATACAGAGGCCCTTTTGGTGGGTCCCAGATGTCAGGTGGAGGAATCATTATTTTGCGCGTAATAAGGAGGCATTTCCTTGCGTGCGGTCGTGGACCCAGCTGTCAGCCTCTCCACGTACAGTCCACTTCAGATGCACGTCGGTCATTGACCACGTTGACCAGGCCGCGCTGAGAGCACCAGGGCGGTGGACGACAGCGAGGCCTAGGAAGGCAACGACACGGAGGCAGGGAAGACATGGCAGTTGTTTCCCACTCGGAGGGGAGTATGACTGTACGAGGGTTTACTGGTTCGTCTGCCGTCGTCGGAGAATAACAACAGGTGTGGGTGAGTAGAGGGATGGCTAGGCCAGCGATGGGAGTACGGTGGGGCGGTGAGGCCTGCACGGCAGCACAGCCGGCCGCGGGGAGGAGGGAGCAGGTACTCCCGCTGGCGCTTGTTTGAGCGGCTGGAGCAGGAAGAGCAGAGATGGAAGAAGCACGACGGCTGTTGGATGGACATCCAACAGTCACTGCTTGTGTGTCAACCTTTTTTTAGAAAAGCCTCAAATCTATGGAAAACAGCATACAACCCATCTGCCATTATTTCTAATAATTTATAGCCCATTTGCTAATTCTTAAGGTTTTTTTGGAGCCCATATTCTTTTTGTTAGCATTACAGCCCATATTGTAGCCACGGTTAAAAAATTATACGAAATTTTGCATATTTCGGTGCGGTCCGAACTGTTTTTAATCCTGAAATTTCGAGTCACATTCAAACTGATTTTAAAAATAAATGTATATCAATATAAAATCCAACAAATTGCCACGCATAAAAATCAATGCAATTTAAAATCTCGAAATGAAAAAAAGAAATTTGAAACTAATTGCCGGTTTGATGTGTTTTAAAAATGTACAGCCCATTTCTCATTACTGATAGGCCATTTTCTCGGCCAGCCGAATGACGCTCTCCTCGTCTTGAAAGATTTGCAGCCCAACAGGCCTGACAAAGTGACTTACTTGGCAAATCACAAAAAAACTAGGCTAGCCATTTTAAGAAAGAAAAAAAAACTACTCGGCTGGTCTGTGGTAAACATAAAAGAGAAGGCTGTCTAGACAGGCCAGAGTGCCCCGCACAACCCAGTTGACACCCTGCTTCCGTCTCAAAAACAAATTAGATATATGTCACTCCAATTATGGCGATTCATAAAAATGCCACTGCAATTTCCAAACTTTGAAAAATGCCACTGGAATTTTTGCAAACTTTGGAAAACACCACTGCAATTTGCAAACTTTGAAAAATGCCACTCTAGACTTTGAAAAATGCCACTGGAAATGGCATGAAATGGCATTTTTCAAAGTTTGGAAATTGCAGTGGCATTTCTCGGAAACACCAGATTTGGAGTGGCATTTATCAAATTAACCCAAAACAAAAATAACTGGGTGAGCTGCTGGGTCCCTGGTGCCAGCCGCTCGTTGTGCGATTCTCTCGTTTATTGACTGTGTTGACAATGGCATGGGACCCAGATGTCAGAAATCCATTAGGAGGAGCCATTTTTTTATTGGCTTGAAATAAGGAGGCACTTGCTTGCGTATTGCCATGACCTTGGCGGGTCCCTGCTGTCATCCTCTCCACGTACAATCATCTCCTGATTGTGTACGCATCAACTTGGTAGGCCCACAAGTCAGCCTCTAAACCCGTGGAGGACAAATACAACCCATTTAAAAAATAATAGCCCATTCCATACGTTCAAACGGAAAGTTCAACATTCAGAGCAAAGTAATAGGTCTAATCCACATATAGAGTACTGAACTTCCACGTTGACAACCATCATAGCCAAGTTAACTATCTGCTCCCACTAATACTCTAGTAGCATACAAGTACTAACTTACTCTTAGCTAACTAGACGATGCTGGCCGCCATCTGCGGTACACGCTAAATGCCGGCACCGGCGTCCTCCGCCTCACCTCGGACTTGCCAGAGGTGCGATAGGGCGCGTTGCTCGCGCGCGTTGGCCCTTTCCATGCCGGCGTGGTCCACCGAAGCTTCGGCTTCTAAGCGGGAAACCCACTTGACGAGCTGGTAGTAAAAATCGGCGTCGCGAACGCGTGCGTGCCCGACAGCCTCCGGGGCTATTTGCCGGGCACCGGCCTCCACATAGTTGGCCCAGTTACGGGCGCTCTGCTCGCGACTCAGAGCGTCGGTGCGCTGCTGCTCCATGTCCCACTGGCGGCGCAAATCGGCAATACACTGCTCCTCCACCAAGCGGTCGCGCTCCAACAACTCCTCATAGTCTGCATTGAAATCTAAAGACCAATAGAATACCTCCTCCCTTCGTCTGCCTTCCGGTGAAAAACCGAACACTAGTTCCGGCGGTGACCGCCTCCGGTGTCGCCTATCACGGATGGGCGAGGGCTTGGCAGACGTGGCGAGAGCGAGGATAAGTGGCGAGCGACGTCGGGCCGGTGAGGGCTAATGAGGATAGGGCGAGTTGGGTGATGGTGCCACCGGAGAAGCCCGAGAAACAGTAATTATAGGCGGAAGGTAGGTGAACTAGCGTGTCACGGGAAACGCGACGGTCATCGCGGTCATCGGAATTCAATGCATAAGCAGGCATGGCTTAGCGCGCCAGCTTGCCGTGGAAAACTACAAAAACTGAAATTATGACTGTGCCATCCCGTCCCGTCAGTGGTGTGCCCCGTCCGTGTTGGGTCGCACGCCGGCATGACGGTCAAACGAGTGCACTTGAATCATCCAGATGAGGTACTCCCTCCTTGTCAAATATGATTCCACCACTCATCATCTACCTTGGTTGGTTAGATTTTTGAATTAAGCCCTGCAAACCAGAAAGGAGGTAGTACGTGCGTGATCCGCTATTTATTCATGTAGGATCAACCCTGCAAACCGGAAAGGAGGTAGTACATGCATGATCCGCTATTTATCCGTGTAGGATTGAGTAGGTCGGATAGTGTACGTGTAGGATCGAGAAGGTCAGATGGTGTACGTGTACGATCACATTAGCTGATGAACGTTCGCTGGGAGATAAGGCATTTGCGAACGTTTTTGCTGGCAGTTTCTTCAGATTTGCATGACATTTTCTTCAGAGCAGCTTGTCAGTTTCTTCAGAGGTAGGCATTTTTATTCAAAAAACTACCACTTTGGATCTTGCATCGGAACTAAAACTGCCAAGAGCGCATTAGTAGGCTAGCTAGTGATCGATCAGTAACTTGTAAACACTAAGCGAACAAAAATAAGGAAATGTTAGTAACTTGTAAACACTGAGGACACAGAAATAAGGATCATGCTTGGCACAGCAGTAAGAGCCGATCCATTCAAAATGTTCACACGAGACTCACAAGCCTGGCATTTTAATATGTTCACATTA
Organism: Triticum aestivum; assembly: GCF_018294505.1. Lineage (NCBI taxonomy): Eukaryota > Viridiplantae > Streptophyta > Magnoliopsida > Poales > Poaceae > Triticum > Triticum aestivum. The sequence goes on from NC_057814.1 coordinate 537,026,571, forward strand.
GTAGCCCAAATTCAAAACCAACTAGTATGATTCCCATACATAAGATCAACATGTTAATGCATCTCAATGATTCACAGATCATATATAAATATGTAGCTCCAAAAGCAAAGATCTAGAAAAAACATATGTTCTTCCTACTAACATGGATGCTTCTCTTGGCCAACATTCAGTACAGACTGAAAGACAAATTTGTTTGTGAAGTCTACAATTCCTCTTGCAAACGTAAGTGGTTTCACCAACAGCTGGAACCATGAGAATGAACCACACATGATGGAGGAACATCCAGTCCAATATGATTTGGTCTTCTCTCGATCACACGGCGAGACTATTTTCGGAATACAAACTTTAACTTAGGCAAAATGATGCCCATTGTATAATAACACCAAAGCAATGAAGCACCTAGTGTTGGCCAATAAATAGTACAGTACTACTTTTCTGCAGTCCATGAAGTGACTATCCAATCTTTCTGTGTCTATTTTCAAATGGCACTGCATGTAGTGACTATACAATTCCCTTGTGCAGTTCAACCAAAATTGCGGTCACTTTGAGTGTTTGCCAAATAGCAATGGGCAGACATCTCTGTCTGCACAAATATCAAGTAGCTAGTAAACATATACCCCACCTTGTATTTTCGGTTTAAACATGTCTCTTCCGCTTAGCATCTGTCATGTTTTGCACTGGACAATTTGATACAGTCATGTTTTGCCGTGGACATTTTCATACTGAATTGATTTGCTGGTTCAGAGCAGAAATATAGCGCCTGTTCTTCATCAGACCAAGGATATCCATGTTCGCAGTGATGGAAGAGGTGAAATCGATACAACCGAAATTGAGCATCCAATCATTGAATCCTGTCCTGCACCTCCAATGTAGGTCCACCCTGCCAATAAATTCACATGCAAACCACTAGTATTACTATCTAATGACAGTACAAAAAGAGTAGCAAGATAATAGCAAACCATGTACCTTCATAATGAACAGCTCATAGTGCCACCAATTGGATATAAAGGTTTGGAAGAAAACATGCTCCTAATGTTGAACCAGTTGGACTTTTTGTGCAGTTCCACTAAAATTGAGCATCCCTGTTTGCATAGATATTGAAAGTGTGATTACTATAAAAGTGGCACTAGTTGAAGCATAGACTCACAAATATAAGCATTCCAATTTCTTAATGGGAAAAGGTAGCAAGATTGTTTCTAACCACCTATTTGAAGGAATACATAAGGCAACAACAGCTGATGTCAGAAAGGCATATATAGTTCTTTCTGAAAGAATGATCGATTCCTGACCTTTCCTCTTCTTTTAAGCATATTTTGTGCGGTTCAACTAAAATAAAATGCCATCACCGCCTTGACAATTCAGTCACACTGTACAAAAGGAAATGACTTAACATTACATCATGATGTCACGTATGTAGTCGACAGGCATTAGAGACAAACATACAGACCTCCTCCGATAACATAATGAACATTAATTTTAACAAAGGTGTGACTAGCTTTACTGGGATAATTTGAGTGAACTCTACACCCTCTGTTCCTTAATATAAGACGTTTTCGCAGTTCAATTTAAAGTACCCAAACGTCCAGTATTTAGAAAAACAGGTAGTAGTTTTCTTGAGCACATATCTGGGAAAGCTTGCCACACTTTATATATGTCCATACGCTAATGCAACACCATTCGAATAGTACAAATATACACTAATCCAGTGGCTAGTGAAACAGTAGAGTAGTTATTTTATTACAGGGTACAGTACAATGGTTTACTGAACACATTTCCATAAGCTCTAGCACTGAAAAATTTCTATAAGAATTAACAATACAAAATGTAAAGGTAACAAGTTTCAGCATGGGTATACTAGCTGTGCAAGAGCATTAAACCAAATACAAAGGTCTGAAAGTAACTAGCATTATTAACTAATGACAGTATTAAAAAATTGCAAACCATGTACCTTCAAGGTATATATCATTTCGAACTCGAGTGGACATGAAAAATTGCTATCCCAATCTTGATAACCGATCAAACATAAAAACTTGATCGAACGAATCAATACAATAGCCAAAGGAGGAGGTGCCCACTCTTGACCTTTCCTCTTGTCTTCATAATTTTTTGTGCAGTTTAACCAAAATAAAATGACATCAGCGCCTTGGAATTTTGGTGACACTGTACAAAAAAATTGACTTATCTATAAGCATTAACAGTGCAAAAATCTGAAGGTAGTAACAAGTTTCATCGTTGGTATACTGGCTGTGCAACAGCATTAGAATGCCTTAGCTGAAAAATCTTTAATACATCTGCAATCAACAGCTAACCCTGAAATAATCCAGAGACATTAAATGGCATTGCTTAAATTTATCGGTGGCATTAGACTGAGTGCGGCATTAGTTAAATGTGGCATCACTTTAGCAGTAGCATTGGTTGACTTTACCGCTGGTGTTATACTAACAGCAAAAAAGTGGCAATAAGAGCATGGGAGACCCATTCGGACAGTGGGCGCACCAGTACGATGTACCTCCATGGACGCATAGAGTGGTGAGGGAGGTATGGTTGCCCAGAGCAACAAATATCCGGGCAGCATATGTGGATTACGTCCCATTTTTGTTCTCTTTAGCCACCTTTTTCCTATGTGAGGACAACAAACCGATCGACCTGGTCATTCTCTATTGCGTTGTCATGCCTTTCTACCCTTCTTCAACCAAGAGACACGAGACTCGTTCCTTAGCTACTGATTTTCCCCTTTTCAACCTAGATGCGAATTCGATGCCTACTCTCTTGGAAAGTACAGTCTCCTTTTCAACCTAGACATGGATTAGTCTGCATGAAGTAGGGTTTCCTTTAATAGTGCAAATTAAGGTTTTCGTCTGCGTGACCAGCAGAGCAGAGGATAGGAAATTGGGAAGATGGTGGAGTGGAAAAAGATCCACATGTAGCAATGTGGCAGATGGGGCAATAGAACCAGGGTATGGTTCGAAAAGAGGTAGCATACCTTAGGGTCGGCGGGAAGTGGCTTCGCTCGTGGTTGTCGTCCTCCGCATGCACTACGGCAGCGAGCTTGGGGACGGAGGCCATCCCGCGCGGGCGCAGGTCTGAGAGGACGGCCTTGTCGTCAGTGCATGACCTCGCTCGCCGACGACGAGTGCGTCAATGCTGCACATCCTTTTCTTCCCCGGCGGATCTGTGACCACCGGTGAGGAGGGAGAGAGAGGCCGTCTTTTTTAGATCTGGATAGAGGGTGATAGTGTGAGAAGCAAGTGGGCAGCCCTTACCAAGAAAGCTCTGAAGCTCCAGCCTATATATCTTTTTTATACTACTAGAACTAGAGTGAAGTAGTGGTAGAGTAGTTTATATTTTCTCTGCAAACCGTACTACCTCCGTCCGGGTTTATAGGGCCGTTTAGGAGCACAGTCGCATCCTCTTTTACTAGGCCGCTCCTCTCGGTCGTTGTTCCACTGATTAATTCTTAGCCGCTGCATGCATGGAAGTATGGCTGCATGCAAGCATTTCTTTCGGGACTAGTGCTCATCCCGTTGCCTGCTGAGAAGCTAACCAATGCATGCGAACAACTTAAAAGGCAGCAGGTGTATGCGGCAGTTAATAGCAACGGGAATCGAGGGATTTGCGTGGGCGTTGGTTCTGCCTTGGTCCTGCGGATTTGGTCGATGGGACCAATAATCCCGGACGGAGGTAGTACCAGTTAGTCATGCTTCAAAACTGAACGGCATGCCATTAAAAAAATAAAGGTCGATAACTAATGCGGCACCTCGGGCCAACGCGGCCAGATCGCATTTTGCATGAGAAATTACACACCATGTTTCGTTGACATGTGGTCCCGTTCCAACATGTCAGTGAGACGATGGCGAGTCCTTTTGTACAATTTCCGAAAGGATGTGTAGGCCGGGGCGCCTCTTCGTGTACCGTGGCAAACTAGCAATCGTCCACCGACTCTTCGCCTTTCCCTCTCGATTTGGAACTGCTGTCGCACGCTCTTCCTCCCTCCTCCATTTTCCTTCACCCTTCCTTCTGCCATTGTTCGATCGTCTTCTCCATGGAGGGAACAAGCCGGAAACAACCCCGTTATTCTTGCCCCGATCTGAAAGATGACGTGGTGGGGGAACTCATTGATTGGTGCGACGTCATCACCTCGGCTAGCATGGCAGGTTCATTCAAGACCATTCTCGACTCAACTAATAACATCATTACAAGGAACCCAAGGGTCCAAGAGTGGTTTGATCTCCCTAATCTTCTTCGCTATAAGCCTGTTCGCATAGGCGCGGACAACGGAGGCCTCACCTTGTGCAAGTTGCTGCTGCTTGATAATGATACGTGTGATGTCAAGATGCCATCGCTTAAGGGTAAGGCCTGGGCTAGCGCAAATGGAGATTGGGTTGTTTATATTGGGTACAATTGCGAGTGGGAACTTGTGAATGTGTACACTCGTCAGCAGATTCCACTTCCAAAAATCTCAGAGTGCCCTGAGGTTGAGCACACAGATGATCTACGTACGTTCAAATACGATCATGGTGGCTGTCGTCTACGGAAGATAGCAAATTGTCGAGTTCCCAACCGCTCTTGGAATTACAAGAACTACGAAGTTGTTGCTATCTTCGACAGGCTTGTTGCCGTCGTTACTGATTCCACGGTTCGTCCATGGATATTGCTCAAAAATCAGTTTCTATACACGGATGAGTACTATGATGAAATTGAATACGAGGATCTTGTGTTTGCTGCCACCAATCGTGGCACTAGTTTTGCATGGGATCGTCGTAGTTTCAGTACGTTTGTCTTCCACCGTAATTATAATTGTTTCATCCACATGCATGCGGGTTGGCAAGTTTCCCTTTACTAATTAACCTTCTTCTTGTGTTTCCACGGTCCTGTGAACATTCCACCACCTATACTTGAAAAATTTATAACCAAGGGGGAGATGACGATGGTGATGATCACGAGCATGAGGACGAGCAAAACTTATATACTCAGTGGCGCCTGGCAACTAATTCTGATGGATCACCTCTTCTTGTCTATATACAGTGCACTGAGATTGTTATTACTGAGGGAGCAGGTGTTGTCTCCCATGGTCGCCCTCTCCGGACCTATTCCAACACTCGTTGCAGAGTATTCGGGATGGATACTAGTGTGCTAGCGCCAACACCTTCTCCCTGGTTCAGTATTGATAGTCTTGGAGAAAACTCGCTTTTCCTTGGACAAAACTATCCAATGATGGTGAAAGGTGATCCAGCTGCTGTTGACATAACATTACTACCATTTATGAGAAGCAACTGTATCTATACCTCGGACATTGCGGTGGTTCCCTACCCTGGTCCTGATATATGCCACTTCAGCCTGGATGATCAGTCCTGCGTTGCTCGCGATATTGACAATAGCTGGCCCTTCCCAGAGCACCTATGGTTCAAAGCAAGCGTTTCCAACGCCGAGGATTGATTGAGTTGAAGTTCATTTCATTGCTTGTTATTTGTTGTGTGATGAAAACTTCAGTATTTACTAGAATGTTTTGTTGGAAATAATCTATAATCCAACATGTATCCTCGTTGTCGTTGTGTGTTGATGACTTGTTGTATGTAATGAATGGTACATTTGCAAATGCATGTCATAGACTCAATTTATGAATGGTTTTCGAGTCACTTCTTGGAGTGTGAGTGCCGTAGTAGTATAGCCAGCATCTGGTTAGTATATGAAGTTGCCACATCACATAGAGTCAACCTAATATTAGAGTATGCTAGCCCTCCACCGGCGCGCCGCTTCAAATGGCGGAGGAAGTGAGAGGTCGTGTCACCTTGCGTCCAGATCTGAGATGCCACGTTTACCAGATGAATGACTCCAAGTTCGACCACCGTGATGCTAGGTGCGAGCCGAGGAACACTGTTGGAGAGACCCCCCCTCATAATTTTCCTACATTGGTCGTTTGATTCATAGGATAGAATGCTATAGGATTTTTTTTCCTATGTAATCATGTTTTAATTGGCAATCTAGCATCCACTCCAAATTTTGTTTCACTTCCTTTGTTCCTAAGAAGAGAGTACTTGCTCTAAATGATGTGTCGCTGCAAGAGCCGCCTATATTAATTAACCATGCTCTAAAAAGGTGGACCAGCTTTGGCTATAGTAGTATTGTACTAGGTTAGTAGGTCACCTTGCGCTTGGCTCTTCTCCTCTTCCGGAAGTCGAACAATAATGATGGTACTATAGTAGTACTTATGGCAATTTGACACCAAATGAACTGCTGCACCTCCACCGCTTGTAAGCAAAAGTTTCTCCTCGTGCTGTGAGCCACTGCGCACGCATTGGCGAGGGAGAAGGCATAGTAAGCAAGCTTCTCGTCGTTCTGCGAGTTGACGGGACACATCAAAGTTATTTATTAGTACTCTCTTCAAAAAGGGCCGACCATGTCCATGGCTACCATCATGTGCTCTGTCATTGAGTACATGCACTATTCACGTGCCATCGAGGAGAAAAAATATTGCGTAGTACTAGGTGCCATCGAAGTGCACGACTCACTTACGCACTGCATATCTCCATTTTCTTGCATGACACGCCACCTTGATGCTAGATGTCCCGCGTGTCATGGAGGCATATAGTATGATTTTGTAAAATGGAGGCATATAGATGTCCCGCATGTCGGCAAAAGGATGAACAAAGCTCATGTCTTAGACGAAAGAGTGGAAGAACATAGATTTCCGACGACCGAGAAGGAGCAACAAACCTCGGGGTGGACGTCTACACTCATAATATTTTATATTATTCAGCGATATAAAATCAACCAAATCTCTCCACGTTCCTATACCATTCTATAGTATGAGAATAACTTTGAACATAAGCCATTGATTCACTCTATCCAATAGTCGTAGTTGGAAAATCCAAACAAAACCAAGCATGGATCAACTCTTTTTTTGAGATCAACTCTTTTAGCACTTAGATTGTTGCCGCCTGCCCACCTAGCCCACCTATATATCCGCTCACATGTCATGACCACAAGAGCTATCCACTCAGATTGTATGTTAAAAAAATAAAGGTCAATAACTAATGCGGCACCTCGGGCCAACGCGGCCAGATCGCATTTTGCACGAGAAATTACACACCATGTTTTGTTGACATGTGGTCCCGTTCCAACATGTCAGTGAGACGACGGCGAGTCCTTCTGTACAATTTCCGAAAGGATGTGTAGGCCTAGGCACCTCTTCGTGTACCGTGGCAAACTGGCAACCATCCACCGACTCTTCGCCTTTCCCTCTCGATTTGGAACTATTGTCGCACGCTCTTCCTCCCTCCTCCATTTGCCTTCACCCTTCCTTCTGCCATTGTTCGATCGTCTTCTCCACGGAGGGAACAAGCCGGAAACGACCCTGTTATTCTTGCCCCAATCTGAAAGATGACAAGGTGGGGGATCTCATTGATCGGTGCAACGTCATCACCTTGGCTAGCATGGCAGGTTCGTTCAAGACCATTCTCGACTCAACTAATAACATCATTACAAGGAACCCAAGGGTCCATGAGCGGTTTGATCTCCCTTATCTTCTTCGCTATAAGCCTGTTCACATGGGCGCGGACGCCGGAGGCCTCGCCTTGTGCAAGTTGATGCCGCTTGATAATGATACGTGTGATGTCAAGATGCCATCGCTTAAGGGTAAGGCCTGGGCTGGCGCAAATGGAGATTGGGTTGTTTATATTGCGTACAATTGCGAGTGGGAACTTGTGAATGTGTACACTCGTCAGCGGATTCCACTTCCAAAAATCTCAGAGTGCCCTGAGGTTGAGCACACAGATGATCTATGTACGTTCAAATACGATCATGGTGGCTGTCGTCTATGGAAGATAGCAATTACAAGAACTATGAAGTTGTTGCTATCTTCGACAAGCTTGTTGCCGTCCTTCGTGGTTCGACTGGATGGATATTGCTCAAAAATCAGTTTCTATACATGGATGTGTACTGTGATCCAATTCAATACGAGGGTATTGTGTTTGCTGCCACCACACGTGGCACTGTTTTTGCATGGGATCCTCGTAGTTTTGGTACGTTTGTCTTCCACCATAATTATAATTGTTTCATCCACATGCATGCGAGTTAGCAAGTTTCCCTTCTCTACTAATTAACCTTCTTCTTGTGTTTCCAAGGTCCTGTGAACATTCCACCACCTATACTTGAAAAAAAATATAACCAAGGGGGAGATGACGATGGTGATGATCACGAGCATGAGGACGAGCAGGGCCCATATACTCAGTGGCGGCTGGCAACTAATTCTGATGGATCACCCCTACTTGTCTGTATACAGCCCACTGCTGATGTTACTACTAAGGAAGCAGGTGTTGTCTCCCATGGTTGCACTCTCCGGACCTATTCCAACACCCGTTGCATGGTATTCGGGATGGATACTAGTGTGCTAGCGCCAACACCTTCTCCCTGGTACAGTATTGATAGTCTTGGAGAAAACTCGCTCTTCCTTGGACAAAACTAGCCAATGATGGTGAAAGGCGATCCAACTGCTGTTGACACAACGTTACTACTACCATTTATGAGAAGCAACTGTATCTATACGTCGGACATTGCGGTGGTTCCCTACCCTGGTCGTGATATAGTAGGCCGCTTCAGCCTGGATGATCAGTCCTGTGTTGGTCTCGACATTGACAGTAGCTGGTCCTTCCCAGATAATCACTTGTGGTTCAAAGCAAGCGTTTCCAACGCCGAGGATTGGTTGAGTTGAAGTTCATTTCATTGCTTGTTATTTGTTGTGTGATGAAAATTTTTAGTATTTATAATGTATCCTCGTTGTCGTTGTGGGTTGATGACCTGTTGTATGTAATAAAATGATATGCCTTTGATAAACTTACTAAATTTATGAATGGCTTTCGAGTCGCTTCTCTGAGTGGGTGCTGCGATGAGGCAAAAAAATATTTTCCGAATACATAATTGTACATGCATTGCAACAGGTTATCGGATGAGGCCAATCAACAATAGTACACTCTTTGTACTAGCTTCACATGCTGCACTATCTCTACGTCTACGTACGTAATACAACAAGTTTTAAACTTGAGACCAGCCACCCATCCTCACAAAGAACACTTTTTAACCTAGCACAGACTCCAGGAAATTTGGCCACAGTGTGAGGTGGGCCATATGTTAATGTGTTCGCTGTACCTAACCAGCACCTCGAATCCTCGATACTACTAGTACTATAAGTAGTAGGGGTAGTAGGGTGGCATGGGCCAGAACAAGCATTCACCTCCAGGAGTACGGCACACGCCACCAGCACGATTTCCATCTGACACCATATTTCTTGGAGTCCGTGCTACATCAATCTCTTCAACCTCGTCATTTCCCTAACTCAGCCATCGTGCGGCGGGCGAGGTGGGGGTTTGCCGATAGTCGGTTTCCTCAACTACGGTCCCACTTGTAAGGCCAACTCCAATGCACGACCCCAAACGGACCTCCGTTTTGCCTGGATTCTGTCCGTTTGGGTAGGGCAATGGGGTCGTGTCCGGGCCATTTCTCGGGTGGTCGTGCGCCGAACGCGCGGACGCATCCCGGCCGCGTATATTTTTCTTTGCAAACACATATCTTTTTTCATCATTGATTTTTTTGGTACATGGAAATACATCACCAAAATTTTGACTAGAAAAGCAAGACCAAAGAAAACAAGAACCACAAGAATACATTTTAGAAGAAATCCAACTTCCATAACTGCTCCTGTAAGTTGGATTAGTGCCTTCTCGATGCATTCATTGTTGATCTGTGGAGGCTCGATCTTGCGTGCTTCTTTCTTATTTGAGTGTAAAGAAGTAGATGTGTCTAGCCTCTATTCTATCAACAAGTGCACTAGTCTCATCTCTAGCCTCTATGCTAGCTAAAAGTGCTAGAACATCTACTAAATTACGCTCTATCAATATATCGTTGTACTCTTCTTCCCAATACCAAAACTTGCATCGTTTCTACACATAAAATTGTAAGTTAGCACAACTAGTCTAATCCGAGAGCACAACCAAATATTTGGTCGAGTTCTTCCTCCTTTTGCTGACACATGGGACATCCAGCATCCAGGTCGTGTCATGCAAGAAAATAGAGTGGTAGTTGAAGCCACGTGATGTGCATCTTGGGTTAAACTGTAAATAGAATCTTACTACTCTTGAGTAACTCCAAAAGCGGCCACCGAAGATCTTTATTGGATTTGTTTTTCATCACCAGCACGTCGAGGTGAAAGATGTGTAGGTTCAGTGGGTCCTCTTGCGTTTTCACTGACATGTGGGGCCGCATATGAGCAAACAGATGATGGGCTCCGCTCGTCTGCTGGCTGGCTGAGAAGAGAGATAGAGGAGGGCTGAGCACAGACTCCAGGAAATTTGTTCTACGTAACCAGCACCTCGATATAGTAGGGTGGCATGGGCCATAACTAGCATTCATGTCTAGCAGTATGGCACACGCCACCCACACGAGTCCCATCCGACACCAATTTTCTTGGAGTCCGTGCTACAGCCATCTCTTCTCCCTCCTGTTTTCTCAGCCATCGCGCGGTGGGCGGGGTGGGGGTTTGCCGATAGTCAGTTTGCTCAACTGCAGTCCCACATGTAAGTGAAAATGCAACACAACATGCATTCCCCCTTGAGCGGCATGCCGGACCAACCGTGTGGGGGTGCGACGCGAACACGGCAGGCTTTTCCTTTTGAAACTGTAACTTGTAAAATTTGGTTCTGCTCCATGGCGCGACCGATAGATAGAAATAATGATTTTCCCTAGAGTAATGATAAGTTTGGTTCTGGCGCGGTTCATGCATGGAGTACGTACGAAAATTATGAAGTTGATGCGAAAGGTAAGATAATTACTAGTAGTACCATATACTACTACATGGATTTGACGGAAAGATAAAGATACATATGGATCCATCAACGACATCCTCACGCCCTAGTGCACCGGGTCACCAACCGACGTGTGAGGAGCAGCGGCGTTGGCGGCAAGCTCAACGTGCTTCTGAACAATGCCGTCCAAGGTTGCCCTGCGGTCCAAGAAGGCCAGCGTCCTATCGTCCTCCTCTTGCATGTAGTAGTCCTTGTGGACGATTTGCGCGTAGACGTGGGTGATTATGTCGATGGTGTCTTGCTGCGCCAGGAGCTGCGCGGCGAGCGCGACCTTGAGGTGGACATTCTCTGGCGCGACGGCGGGCAGTCGCAGGGCCACCAGTGCGTCGAAAAGGTTGTCACCATAGAGGCCGTTGAGGGTGGCAGGCATCACAGAGCCTGGGCGCGTGGGCTGGAGGCATACGTCAAGGTCGTCCGCGAGCTTCTTGACGACGGTGAACTTGTCGAGGAAGCCGACGAGGACATCGTCGAACAAGGAGACGAAGCTGTCGTCCAAGCGGCCCCTCGCCCTGGCGGCCTCAAGCACTACCTGAAGACGTTCCTCGGTGCTGGGCCGCAGGCCGGCGTCGTGGACCATCTGGCACAGCCAGCTGATGCTCGCGCTCATCGCCTCCATGGGTCTAGCTTCTAGTCAACTGATCTTGCGATTGGAGTGATCACTCTTGCCCTTGGGTGCGTAGGTGCGTAGGATTTCGTAGATTGGACTGTCGGGAGCCTTTATATGAGAAGTGCAGACAGCGTTGAATTCATATGCATGTTGGCCATCTACTCCTCGCCCCTCTACTGCACCTGCCTTTAGCTGTATGACAGGTTGGCCATCCACCCGTTGGGCCCACGTGTCATACACCCAAAGGCAAGTGCAGTAAGTCAATGAAGTTGCGTCCCCCTCCGTGCCGGTGCAGTATAGTCATCTCACCGGACCTCTAGTTGGGCCAAACGAGAGAACTTTGATGTTTACTGGTTTATTGGTCCCCTTTGCATTTTGTGCCAAGTTTTGACCTTTGATTTAACTAATAAAATGTTAATGCATGTAACCAAAAATGTTGTGTAAGTCACCTTACGAAAACCAAATAATCCCAAAACACTTAGGCACGGTACATTAACTCCCTCCTCGTTTCTTATTTCGTGACATATCAACCAATGAGAGATGTGGGCCATGCATGCTTTCAATGACTTGAGACTACCAAACATCACATGCGGTGGTTAGTTCATTGCATGTATCCTATTAAGTATCAAAAATACATTAAGTTATCTCGCCGATAGTAATAAAACAATACACCATGTATTTATTTATAGAGGGAGTAGTACATTTTTTGTGACATGCATTACTAGATATTGCTAGTCAAATACTAAATCCAGATGGACGTGGTAGTACTACTAAATCCAGACGGTGGTGCTGGTACTAGTAGTAGTACTACCAATGTAGTAGCATTGTACTACCCGTTGGTCAAATTATTACGTGTTGCTCCTCACAGTGAAGTGACAACACCCTACGCCGGAGATGACACCTGAGTGTAGGCGCCGTGTTCGGCATACCATAGTCAGCCTCACCGTGTGCAGTCACTATCATCATGGTTGTAGACCTAGCCTGCTTACAACTAGCCGTGTTCGACATAATTTCCCGTGCGTAGATGCCCGTGCATTGCACAGAACACCAAGATTGGGGGGTGGACGGCGCCGGCAGCGGCCATCGCGCCAGATTTTTTCATGGCCTTCTAGATGTGGTGGGTGGGAGATAAGGCTGATTGTGAGAGACAAGGAGTTGTTTGTAAATAGGGAACAAGTGCGGACATCTTTTTGCAAAACTAGAGGAGTTTGGTTTGTATGCGTCAGATCTAGATCCGACGGCTATTGGTGAAAGATGGCAGGCACAACATCATCACCAACTCGGGACCTGTTTGATTCGCGGGATTTTGAAAACGCAGGAATAGGACACGGCAATATTACAAGTTTCAAACAGATATTACAAATGTTAGGAGTAATGTTGCACCTACGAAGAGGGAATTACTAGGAGGTTTACGTGAGAACTTTCGTTACTTTAGGTGGATGCAGCATTATCATACAAACTAAAATCCATCGCCCTGACAAGTCACTAATGGGAAAATAAGTTTTCGAGTCTCTGGCCACTTGATGTTTCAAAAACAAATTCAGCTTCTGCGGAGACTTTGTCATTTAGGCTTAGACACTTGCGGTGATCAGCACGCCATTCATTGTTGCGCCAGAGAACGCCAAACCTCGTTACCTTGAGCACACTTGCCTCCAGAACAAAGAACCTGGCCAATTTAATCTCAGATGTGCTACCTCGGTAGTCGATCAAAACAATTTCTGTAAGATGGAGATCAAGGCATTCGATGAGATTGTTATAGTGTAGCACATTTTTCACTTTCGGGTCTTTTTTATCTGCAAAAGAAGAGAACATATTAGAGCAGCTGGCTGTATAAGATTGCCGTGTCATCAAGAGGTACCAATATCATTCGCTCATACGATAGGGTTGGCTGACTAGTGATATTTTTTCACTCTCTCTCTCTCTCTTTCTCTTTCCTCTCATTTACCTAGGAGTACTTGAAGAGCTTGGGCATTTGTTGCCTTCCACTATGTGGCCGATGCCATATTTCGCAAAAGTATGCCACATAATACGCATCGATGTCAAATCAAAAGATTTTGGCACCGCTCTCGCGATGTGAGAGAGTTGGCACCGCTGTGCACACAGACCCACATGTATAAACAAATCAATCAAACCAACTACACCAGCCTCTCACTCTCCCAAACAAGTGTTTTTTATTGCCTCAGTCCTCTCTCTCTCTCCCATGCAAGTGTTTTTTCATTGCGTGAGTTAACTTGGCACCGGAGCAAAGTAGGTGATCCAGATTGGGCACTAGGTGAGCAATCGAGGGGCATCGATGCCAAATGCATCACAAGTGAATTTGGCACGTGTTTTGGCCTACATAGTGGAGGGCCGTTATAGCCCACTTTTGTACTACCTCTTATTTAGTATAATATTTTGACCATAGATTTATGTAAGAAAATGCCAATGCATGTCACTAAAAATTACAACATTTGAAATTATGTTCAAATATGAATCCAGCGATATAGTTCTTAGTGACATGCATTAACATTTTGTCAGTTAAATCTATGGTCAAATTTTGATACTACAAAATAGGAAGAGTAAACCAGGACGGAGGTAGTACTTGCTCTTAGGGTAACCATAGAGTTACTGGAGTAGTCTAAGTTACTTTCCACTATGACTAGCCTAGGCTACTATAGTAGTACAACAAAAAAAACAATGCAGGTGATCACGTGAGAAAAATACTAAAAACATTTCTTTCGGTGCAGTGCGTAGATGCAGTTTTGAACACTACACTGGTCATCGTAATTTGGGGAAATTACAAAAAAATTGAGCTACGTTGTCATTACCGTTTACTAATAAGAAAGAAGTTTCACCTCGATGAGTAGCTTCTCCGTGCACGGAAAGCATGTAAGGAATCCAACAACTTGATCCAGATTGGGGCCGATAGATTTTATTGCCAAGATCTTCACCGTGCGCATAGACTGGGTCAAGCTTGTGGGAATCATTTTCTGGAAGACGGTCGTAAATACATCAAGAAGAAATTTAAAAATGTGAATTTCAAGAAGACGGAGAAGAAGATGAGTGTTGTACCTGAACGATTACGGATCCAATAGAGTTCGGAGAAATTGGTAGACGAGTGCACCAACACTGTCAATTTCGGCGCGTCAATGACCCTGATTTTTGTTGGACCTTCTAGATCCGATACAAGCAATCTCTCAAGGAAAGGCGCATTCTCAATGACGATAACGTGGAACAGCTAGAGTGATCTCTTCCCAATTGATGTCTTGTTGCGGGGCCAGCAAGACACATAAATCCATCGGAGATTCGTCGAGGCGATGTGGAGGCTAATGAACCTGTGGATCTGCTCAAGACGAAGGTACTCGAGCGCAGTACAGCTACGGAGCAGGTGCTCCATAGCCTTCTTCGAGATGACAACATCGAAGAGGTCGAGCTGCTTGAGTTGAGGGAGAAGAAGGGCGGGCACGGCATTAATCTGGGGAAGATAGCAGGAGCTGAAGCTGGCGCGGCGCAGCATTGGCGCGAGGCGGAGCGCGGACGGCGGCAGAAAGCGACATCGTCCAGCTTCAAAGCTGAGCTCCTCGAGCTGATCTAGGGCGAGGGATAAGAACCACTCGTCGAACTTGGGTTGGACCTTGCAGTTGGTACTGAACATGCGGATGTCAAAGCGTCTGGCTGGCCCAGGGTGCGATGAAAGGATCTTGGAGACTGCGGCCATGCATTTGCAATCCCCGTCGTAGAGGCAGTTGTCGACGGTGAGGTTGAGGGGGATGCGGCGCCAGAGGGGGCACCACCGCCGGGAGAGCGGGGCGGTCCGCACGGCAGATTTGGTGGGGAGGAGGCCAATGATGATGAGCAGCATGTCGTCGGGGAGGCTGCTGATGAAGTCCAAGCTTCCCGGATGCGGTTTTGGCTCGAGCCGCCTCCGCTTGTTGGCTGCCGCGCCGTCCATCTCAACCAGCGGCGACGCCGGTGTACATGTGTGCTGGTGTGTGTTGTGTGCTGGGTGTGCGTGAGTGCGTCCTTCTGTGCATGTTGCCGCGCAGTGGTGAATTGTGCGCGAGTGTGTCCTTCACGCGGAAGAAGTGTGTCCTCAATGCGCCCTCAATTTACTAGCGTGCGGGGTGCTACCCCGAGTGGTTTCAACTTTGTTTACTTCACCGCGTGTCAGATGGGCCCCTAGCTTACTTATTTTCACCCACTGCCAGATGGGCCAACACACGAAGATACAGAACAGGAGCTGACAAGGCAGCATGTGGACTGGTTGACCGGTCAACTAAACAATATACGGATCTATACGCTGACACAGTGAGCCTATAATACGTCGGTATAGAGTGTTCGAGTGAGAGGGGAGGCCCGTGAGAGATATCAGAGAGAGAGAGAGAAAGAGCTACTCCCTCCGTTCGATAATGTAGTTCCAACATTTTTTTAAAAGTCAAACTTTTGTAACTTTGACCAAGTTTATAAAGAAATTACTTATATCTACAATACCAAAGATAAATGATAGTATGAAGTAAGTACATGTTGTGATGAATCTAATGATCGTTCCAGATGTAAATGTTTTTCTCCACATATACCTGGTCAAACTTTTTTGAGGTTTGACTTTTCAAAACATCCATATGCTTATGGACGTGAGAGAGTCCCTAACTAGAGGGAGAGAGATTGAAATAGAAAGAGTGAGTGAAAAAAGTGTGTGTGCATGTGTGAAAGAGACATGGACAACACTCGATAAAAGTCGAGAAAAAATGTGTGTGTCTTATGCAAACATATCACACATGCATCTTCGACAACGGAAGCAAGGTGAGGAGATAGTGTGTGGTTGTTTGAAACCGAGAGAGCAAGACCCCTAGCACGTGGCCAAGAGGGGTCTGACAAACAAGGGAGAGAGGTCGAGAGAGACGTACGGAGAAAATGCAGACATGGGGAGGAGAGAGTGTATGTTTGTCACAGAGAGATCCCCTGGAGATCGTGATGGGACTACATGGGTGTGAGATCGAGTGACAAGGTGTGTGCACGATAGAAGATACCCCGAGAGATATCGAGATAGACGTATGGATGGAAGGAGACAATACATGTGTTCTTGATGGCTAGTGAGAGATAATCATACTTAGGGGGTAGTGCTTGCGCCTATGATGGAGTGAGGGATTATGGTACTTATTAGGGGGGTGTGTGTCACATATAGAGAGCACAAGGGCGGAGAGTGTTGGATGGGTCTATATGTATAGCGCGAGCGAGACATGTGTATGTGTGAACCAGGGAGATATAAAGTTTGAGAGAGATTGAGGAGCCCCGATAAGGCTGAGTGGTGCGTCAGATAGCTGAGAGGGGGAAAGAGATATTCCATCCGCTCGATAATGCAGTGCATGTAAATTTTTTAGAAGTCAAACTTTGGAAACTTTGATCAGGTTTACGCAAATGTTATTTATATCTACAATACCAAAGATACATCATACGAAACTACATCTCATGGTGAATCTAATGGTATATGTTTGTCGTTCTAGATGTAATTATTTTTCTCCACGTACATGGTCAAACTTTGTGATGTTTGACTTTTCAATAAATCAATATGTTATGGACCGAGGAGAGTGCCTAGTCGAGAGAGATCAAGTGCGTGTGAAGGAGAATGAGTAAGTGTGCAAAAAGAGTATGGGTGTGAAAGAGAAAGTGACAACAAACGATAAATTAGAGAGAGTGTGTGTTTTTTTGTTTCTTAGGCAAACATCTCACGCATGCATCTCCGAGATAGAAAAGCGAGGCGAGGAGATACACGAAGATAGCTAGTGTGTGATTGTTTGCAACGGAGAGAGACACCCCTATAGCACATGTCCAATAGAGGTCTGGCCAACAAGGAACAAAGGTCGAGAGGGACACATGGAGAACATGGACGCATGGGGAGGGCGAGAGGGTATGTTTGTGATAGAGAGATCCCCTCGAGATCGTGAGGGGACTATATGGGTGGGAGATCGAGGGAGGTGCGTGTGCGATAGAAAGATGCCCTGAGAGAAATCGAGATAGACCATGCACATCTTTGTGATGGAGACTAAGATTAGCTAGTCATATACATATAGGGGGACTGCATGTGCCTACAATTGAGTGAGAGACCATCATACTTGGCTAGCTAGGCATGAGATTGTGTGTGTGTGCGTGTGAGATGGAGAGAGAACGAGGGAGAGAGATAGAGTTCTAGATGGGCCTATCGAGTGCGAGTGAGATATGCGTGTGTATGTGTGACCCAGGTAGATGAAGAGTTTGAGAGAGAGGGGAGAGCTCCGAGACGACAGAGTGGTGCGTCAGAGAGTTACGGGCAACGAGCCAAGGAATTTGTGTGCGTACGATGACTGCACCCAAGATATCTAGCTTGGACTAGAGAATCATACATACTGTGCGAGAGAGACCTATAGATGGAGTATATATGCATGCGAACTAGAAAGACCCCCCCCCACACACACACAAAGAGAGAGAGAGAGAGATGGAGAAAAAGCGAGAGGGACCAACAAGGTTTGTGTGTTGGATGCGTGCGACAGAATTGAATATTGTCGGCGAGAGAGAGAGAGAGAGAGAGAGAGAGAGAGAGAGAGAGAGAGCTGGAGTCCGGGAGAGGGGGAGGTCGCATTTTATGCATCAAAGACTGATATAAACCATGTTTTGATATAAACTTGCATTCAAATATTTAAATTGGAGAACATGTTGTCTGCAATCCACACATGAACGGATATATGCGTATATCAAACAAGTTCATTAATTTGACTTTCAACATGTTCATGGAGTATTATAATACTGTACAACATGCTACTCGATTGAGGTGTTCAATTTTGGATTTAGTTCACTATTTTGACCTAGTGAACGAGCTATTTCATTGAATCGAGATATTTCATTTTGGGTTTGATTCCCGTTTTTGAGTGGGTCAACTATTTGGCATATATAGTAAATCGCTAGAAACGAGCATGTAAAAACACATTACTCCCGAGCATCATCTCTCCATCTGAAAAAGAAGTGGCAAGCTAATATTTCAAAATTTGATTCGAATCGACTTGGTAAGGTAGACGTGGATGCTCGTTCTCCCAAATTTTGAACGAACTGTTAAACATCCTCTGGTCGGTGGAATTCGCCCGAGCAAATAAATGGGAGACGTGAAATTACCGTCCTATGTGGGACACGCATTAATTGGCCCGTTGTACATCGAGGGTAGGTTCGTAACTTCATCCAAGCGCGCCTTCTCCTCGGCCGAAATGACATGTGCCAAATAATTCATAAACCATGGTCGGCAAAACACCCTCTCCTCGCTCGAAATAGCTCACGCCCACTATTTCAAAACACGCTCTCCTCGCCCGAAATCGCTCGCGCCCAATATATATCAAAACACGCCCACCTCGCCCGAAATCGCTCCCGCCCACTATTTGGGGAGAAGCAAAGTTACTCTACTATCCCTGACCCTCAGTACACAGACCCAAGCCGAGAAGCCTAAGGGCATGGGTAGAACTGTAACTCCCCCTCACATTTCAGAGAAATGCGTCCGTAAAACATGGTTCCACTCCCCTCCCAATCCCCCCCATTCATACCTCGTGGGCGCCAAATCACCTTCTCCCCGAAAGCTCCCTTCTCCCGAGCCGCGAAACCTCAGCCCCTCCTCCATGGCGCCCCCCACCGCACCAATTTCACAGTCGCCCTCCTCCCTAATGCCGGAGACGTTGTCCATTTGCCATCGTGCACTGGGTCGTGTGCCTCTTACTCCGTGCTGCTGGAGCTGCCTCGACGACGGCCGCGTGAACCGTACCAGAGCCGATTCACCCCCGCCATTGTTCACGGCGCCGGAGCGGCTCCAACTTCGGATCCGTCCAGAGTCCCGGCGCTGCTTCCCCGTAGCCGTCGACCGTCGCGACATCGCTGTTTCCCAGCCGCTGGTCGCCACCGCAACCGCGCCGGCCTCACCGACTCGGCAGCTGGACCTGCCTACTTCACCATGCCGCCAGATAGGTCGCACCCTCATCTCAAATCACTTTATTTAGGCGTCAGTTGTTTGAATTTTTAATCTGGGCCAATTGATTCCCAATGGGAAGCAGCACCCCTCGAGGCGGCGGAGCTCCTAGGCTGTGGGTTGGCTGGTGTCTAACGTAAGGGTGCAGGGCCGCAAGTTCGTCGCGGAAGCAGCGCTTAGATGGCTATCTTAGAGTTGCATGGTTTGAAGGTACTGCCGCCGCCGGATCTGGATGACAGGGAGTCTTTGTGGATTGGCCCGGGGGAGGCGCAACCACGGCAGTGCGATGGGGCGGGGAGCGGGCTTTTGGCCGGGGCCACAGACGACGGAGGCAGGCTGCTCTGCCGTTGGTCGCTGGCTCTTCGGTGAAGATTCCCAACAGTGTCAGCCGGGAGGCACAAGATGGCCATCAAGCCATCCGGCGTAGATCGGACAGTACCAAAATAAAATAAAATCGTGTGACCCCAATTTAGTCTTCAGTCAACAGACGTGTGACCACTCTCGTACCTTGTTGTTGATCTCTTAGTGTATTTCTTCAGATCAAAGAGATGTGTCGTTCTTAACATTATGCGTTATCTGCATCTTCAGCCACACCGTCTTCCGACTCACCGCAGCTGCTCCAACAAGGGAAGCATACACCAGAAGGGAGCTATAGTCCCCGCTCAACAGTTCCCTGCATCGAATGCGCGTGCCCGACATGGAAAGCCACAACAACTGCAAGGCCATTGACAAGTCAGCACATGATGCTCACTCCTATGGATGGCGGCCAAATAGGTTGTATCTTACTTGTGTGCAACATTTATGGCTTTGTTATTCATCTAAGCATGGAAAATAGATTATCACATTTCACTGTATATTCATGCTGATCTCTTACGGGTCTTGTTCAGGAGTTAACGCTGTTCCATAGTTCAGCTAAGATACTTGTTCTTTAGGTAACGTTGTTCCATAGTTATCATCCATCAGCCAATGCTATCCCACAGGCTGGTGATTATATATTTATACCACTTCTAGTATTACCTATGTTGTTCTTTAATACTTTTGTGTGCCATCTAGTTAATCTCGAGTACAAACGATACATATTCTGTAGCTTTCATCTGTGTTCTCCCTTTAGTTTTTGAGACCTATTGCTGCTAGTTAACCCCAGTCCTACTATTTATGTCGTCTCCTACAGGCACTCATTACATAAATCTAACTACTCACTACTAGGGAAAACCCTAGTAGTAGCGAGGGTTTAATGCCCACTAGTAGCGCGTGCTGCCGCGCTACTAATAAGGCGCTACAGCTATTACTTAGCAGTAGCGCGTGCGACACGTGCTACTGCTAAGACACATAGCGGCAGCGCTTGTTCTACCCCGCGCTGCTGCTAATCTAGCTAGTTCCAGCGCGTTTACTATCCATCGCTACTAGTATTCTTTTTTTAGTGTATTTATATGCCGTTATACAAATTTTGGTACAATACCAATTATGAGGTATATAACATTATGTCCATAACAGTGTGTCAAATGAAGGTGGATTAGGTTCAAGTGGAGGCAATATGTAGTGCATGTCAAAAGTATACTACTAATCCAAACTAGATCTAGTTTGGACTAGTAGTACTTTCGATGTGCACCACATGTTGCCTCCACTTGAATCTAATCCGCCAGCACAAGCTATTTAATCATCATCATAGTCATTACCACCAACAGTATTTATTTAATCACCATAGTCATAGTGTAGCACATAATCATCTTCAAACTCATTCTAGCTAGCTAATCACCACCAACACTAGATGCGGTAGCTATCTAATCACCACTAACACTAGCTAATAATAATCATCATAGTCATTACCACCAACACTAGCTATTTAATCATCATAGTCATAGTGTAGCACATCATCATCTTCGAACTCATTTCTAACTAGCTAATCACTCCTGCTGCTCTCTCTCAGGTAAAATAACATAAAACATGTGTAGCTCTCCTCCTTCATCAAGTTGGAGCATGCAGATGAATCTGTCTCCTAATTGTGGGCTGCGCTTCTGCTTGCTTCCCCCTATTACTTGTCTGCGATCGTTCACAATTTTGGTCCAGTCTTTCACTATTAAGCATTCGTCGCTTTTAGAAATCCTGAATGCACTTAAGTGCTCTGTAAGATATCTTGGCCGCAAGCTAACAATACTCATGGTACCTGTAGTCTCGATCCCATAAGGCACAACATTCATCGGGAGTCCCTGTTGAAGAACATCGTATGGTAACATACGTAGCAATGAAGTTTAGCTTACAAAATAATGTATGGAAAAGATGCACTGAGGACAAATAGTAAAAATCTTACCATCCTTCCTAAATAGATGTGACCGTGGTTCATTACGAACACTATTGGTCGCAGTTTTCAGTACTAACATTTCTAAATGCAGGAAGAAAATTTGTCTTGACAGTATCAAGATCCTCAAGCCATGAAACATAATGACTTAGCTCCTCGCAGTTTAGTTCAGCCCCGGGACAGTAGTAGGTCCTGTCTACCAAGCGCTGGACATGTTTGCTTGAACGGAAATAAGCTGACAATAGAAATTAGTTGTCAACTATTTTTAAATAAACAATTTCAAAGACATAAATATGGTTGAGAAACTCACATGATGGTATAACTGGAGGCGTCTGCACATCGACCCAGATGTCGGTATTACCTTCAATATCATCTTCCGGACGAATATCAAAGGTGATAACCATATTAGGCTCAAATGCATAAGTCTTGCATAGTGCTCGCCATGTTTTGCATCCAAAATAGGTGTAGTCGTCTGCGTTGTATAATTTTGCGTGGAAAATATAACCATGCACGGTCTTCAAGTAAACTTTCTTTACCTCCATAGTATGACTGAAACCTATCTTATCCAATACAAAAACTCTTGCATGGCAGGGGATACGCTAGTAGAATAGTAAAAAAATTAAATTATAAGTTGAAGCAAATGAAGCAGATGTCATGCTTAATTACGAAAAAAGACTTCTCGTTGTGACTTACTGTATCCACTTCGAAGTTCTCGTCCAGCTTGATGCTGAAGCGCCTATCATCATCTAGGAAGATTCCGTCACACAGGCCGCGCTCGTCTTCGCAGTATTTGCAAATACCGAAATCCTTTTCGTCGTCAGACATTTCCTATGTTCATAGTTGGAACATTAATTGAAAATCGATCGAAGACAACTACCAAGATACTCAACACACAAATCCGGGCCACTCGATATTTCCTACTAGTCATGCCAAAATTCACGGAAAAATCCGGCATGACCTTTGCTAAAATAGGACATATCGAGCGCCTGAAATTTGCCGGAACGGAAATGAATCAACACTCCGGCAAAACATAGGCCACTCGGAGGTGTAACCTGCAAACATGACCGGCCACTTGGGCAAGCACATATCCTATTTGAGCAACACAAGATATACATTTCAAATATCTTATAGGACTCAAATTAGCATGCATTCAATAAGCAAAAGTAAATCATCTCATGCGTCCGTACATCGTCGAATATTATCACTAATACATCCCTAATAGTATCATACATATAACATCACTAATACAACTAAAACCCTAGCGCACGACGGGTATCGGCGCGGGCGGTGGACACCCACAGAGAAGGAACCATCAGAGGATCATAGCTCCAATGAGATCCCTGGAGAAGCTGCCAGGTATTGGAGAACCTGTGCTCCAACGCAAACAAGTAGCGACAGACGTGCGCGTCCTCCTCACTGACACGGTGACGCACCACCTCTGCGAGGTCCTCGAGCCTCTGGACCATCACTGGCCCATGCGACCGCCACCAAAGAAGGTTCGGGTCAACGACAGGCTGGCTCCTCACCAACCTGCCCCCGGTAGGTAGCGCCTCCCAGTACCACCCCGGCGGAGCCCAGTCCCGGAGATGGCCCATCTGGTGACGCAGGTGTCCTCCGCCGACTCGACGACGAGGATGCGGGATAGGCATCGTCGACGTCGATGCGGGAACTGCTATAAATAAAAATAAACTTACTATAAATAAAATTACTATAAATAAAAATTAGTACCTAGTTCTTACTAACTAATTAGTACCTAGGAACTACTGCCCTAATTACCATCTAATTTGATGAACCTAGGGGTGGAAAATGGTAGCGGATAATCCGAAATATCCGATATTCGTATTCGATCGGATATTCCAATTATCCAACTTAAAAGTCAAATAAGTGGTCAAATTTTACTCGTTTTACGATTAATCTTAGAAATTATTATGCATTACAATAGTATTTATTCATAAACCTATTTATCACAAGTTGAATACTTCATGTCACATAGCTATTGACTAATACACTTAAGCAATATGAGAATGGAATTCGCATTCGTATCAAGAAAACATCCGAGCCGCATCCGTATCCTTTCCACCCCTAGATGAACCCTAACTAATTTGACCACTATCCGATCCGCATCCGATTTCTTTCCACCCCTAGATGAACCCTAACTAATTTGATGCAATTAATATTTGAAGAACCTAGGCAGAGGTAGGGGAGGGGGAGGAGCAGGCGTGCTCACCTCGGGTGCACGGCGACGGAGGGGCAGGCGGCGTCGAGGTCAGGGTCAGGGCTCGGGCGCGCGGTGGAGGGCGGCGTCGAGGTCGGGGTCGGGGGCGGGGTCGGGGCGGTGTCGAATCCGGGGTCGGGGGCGGCGTCCAGGGTGTGCGGAGAGCGACGAGAGAGCGCGCGGCGGCCCACGGGCGACAGCGGCGGCGACAGCGTGGAGGGAGTTGGGATTTGGGGGAAGTGGTCGTGGGGAGAACGAACCACGCGGTTAAGTCAAAAGTAGCAGTAGCGCGTTCCAGGAAGTGCGCTACTACTAAGCTAGCTACAGCGTGTTTCTCCATATGCGCTACTGCTATTCCTTTCTCTTTTTTCCCCTTTTTCATTTATTTTTCTTTACATTTTATTTTTTTTATTTCACCTTTTTCTATTTCTTTCATATTCATTTACTTTCTATTTGTTTTTCATTTTATTTTATTTCCTATACCAGTAGCGCTTGTCAGCGTAAACGCATTGCTACAAAGATAGTAGCGGTAGCGCGGTTCGACGTAGATTGCTACTACTATGTGTAGCCTATCGGCTAAGCCGTGGGAATTTTAGTAGTAGCGCTTTTATCTTCTGGCGCGCTACTGCTACAACTGTATTTGTAGCACCGTTTACATCAGCGAGGCTACTGCTACTTAGCACCAGCGTGCTTTTTTAACATGCGCTACTGCTAAAGTTCTATGTATAAGGTTTTCCCTAGTAGTGACTAGTTGTCTTCCATGCATGTCAGATATAATTGCACACACTGATATATCCACAAGAACCTCACGGAGCAATGTAAAGGCCAATAAACTTGATGTCAATGATACCCAATATGATGGAACATGTAAAGGCAGTTCTTCAGAAGACTTGTAGAAAGATGTTGAATCCTCTTCACCCCACAAGGTCCTTGCTCTA
Source organism: Triticum aestivum (assembly GCF_018294505.1). Taxonomy (NCBI): domain Eukaryota; kingdom Viridiplantae; phylum Streptophyta; class Magnoliopsida; order Poales; family Poaceae; genus Triticum; species Triticum aestivum. Next base: position 537,051,437 of record NC_057814.1, read on the forward strand.
ACTTGGCCCGTGATATCGGTACAACATGGATATAATGTCCTGGAGTGTATCTAGTCGGTTGCAATGCCATGTGCTTAGCATGCTGATCATGCATGTAAATATGTCATGCATTCCTGTTTTTCAGTACCTATTCCATTCATGATAACATGTTTTCAAATTCAAGTACTGTCATTCTACTCTATCGCAATGCCATCTGCTTAATTTGGACATCATGCTTCTGAATATCTTATGCATTTTTATTCATCAGTATGTACTTCATCTGTCTACCATACCATGTTTTTTTACATTGAAGTGATGTTCTAGTGCTCTGTTGCAATGCCATCTTAGTTTCCCAATCATACACGTGTATGTTGCCTTAGTTTTTTCTGTACGTATTCCGCTAGCATATAGTTTTACATTCAACTAGTGTTTTTTTTACTGTGTATCCCTAGCTCTTACACCATACTCCCTCCGTCTGGATTACATGTTGCCGAAATGGAAAAAAAAGGATGTATCTAGAACTGAAATACGCCTAGACCCATCCATTTTTTTACGGGTGGAGGGAATACATGTCAATATGTCATGCCTTTATATTCTTCAGTACCTATTCCATCTCTCTGTTGTAGCATGTTTTATAATTGAAGCACCATTCTTCTATACAAGGCATGCAAGGGGAAGCGACTATGTTAGAATCTGAAGGGTTACAAACCAGGTCTTTGCAAAAGATCCAAACGCCAGGAGATAATAAACCAACTCCAGTTTTTATAGATACTGCTCTAGCACAGAGAAACCCAACTCCTACTGATAATAAGCAGATTCCAGTGGCCAAAGAACTAGTCCGCTCCAGTCCAGCAAAAATATGTCAACTCCATTCTAAGAAGCATGTGCGTATCCTTGCATCATGAAATTTATAGCATGCTGATCATATTTTCTACATGTTTCTTACCCATCTCTCTTTTAGAAAATAAGCTTAACAGATAGAAGAATTTCGGCACTGGTATCGTCTGTGAGGAAAGATTCTTGCAGGAATTCTCTATGCTCCAATGCAGATGTAAGTACCTGTTGTATATCACTATATTTTACATCAGCATGTATTTTGTTAATCGGTGTGAATCCAACCTTTATCTGATCTAAACTTAGTTGTAGCAAAATGTATGATTAAAGGCCACAATGTTGATTTTTGTAAGGAAAACTGCTTGGTAGTTTTGCATCCTGAGATGCATGAGTGTACTATCTCATATTAGTGGGTTTGATTACTTTGGTTCTGCAGTTGGTTTTTAGTGTTTTTTTTACTGTGTTGTCTTGTCGTATCCCTAGCTCTTACATCATACTCCCTCTGTCCGGATTACATGTCGCAAAAATGGATAAAACTGGATGTATCTAGAACTGAAATACGCCTAGACCCATCCATTTATTTCCGGATGGAGGGAATACATGTCAATATGTCATGCCTTTCTATTCTTCAGTACCTATTCCATCTCTCTGTTGTAGCATGTTTTATAATTGAAGCACCATTCTTCTATATAAGGCATGCAAGGGGAAGACGGCTATGTTAGAATCTGAAGGGTTACAAACCAGGTCTTTGCAAAAGATCCAAACGCCAGGAGATAATAAACCAACTCCATTTTTCATAGATACTGCTCCAGCACAGAGAAACCCAACTCCCACTGATAATAAGCAGATTCTAGTGGCCAAAGAACTAGTCCGCTCCAGTCCAGCAAAAGAATGTCAACTCCATTCTAAGAAGCGTGTGCGTATCCTTGCATCATGAAATTTTATAGCATTCTGATCATATTTTCTACATGTTTCTTACCCATCTCTCTTTTAGAAAATAAGGTTAAATGATAGAAGACTTCCTTCATTGGGATTGTATTTGAGGAAAATATCTTGCGGGAATTCTCTGTGGTCCAATGCTGATGTAAGTACCTATTGTATATCACTATATTTTTTACATCAGCATGTATTTTGTTAATCAGCGTGAATCCTACCTTTATCTGATCTAAAATTAGTTGTAGCAAAATGTTAAAGGCGCCAATGTTGATTTTTGTAAAGAAAACTGCCTGGTAGTTTTGCATACTGAGCTGCATGAGTGTACTATCTCATATCATGCACATTACTGAATTGTAGTCCTACTCTGGTTGCCCATTCATTCATTGTGTCAATGTTGCTTTCGTATTACCTTACCTGGCTGATGATAGTTGTGCCATATTGTGTTAATTTGGTGTTGGCTAGTTGCCCAAACGTTCGTTGTGCCAATGTTGCTTTCCTATTATCTGACTTGGCCAATGATAGCAATGCTAGTGTCTTAATTTGGTGCAGGCTGCTGAAGATAAGAAGACAAACTCTGAAAACAGCAAGGCAACCCCATTGTTTCTTTCCAATAAATCTAGGCCAGGTAATATGCCAATAACTCATGATTAATCTGTTTGGTTCCCCTCCTAATTTATGTTATGATGCAGTGGTCGAGACACTCTCCACTATCAATAATACAAGCCTGCCAAAATCGCCATCTGAATATGTTCAGTATCCTCTGTCTCGAATGCAACGGAAAAAATGTATGCTTGTGAACCAATTAATGGCTGAAGGAATGATGCAAATGGTGGAGGAATCAGAGGTGCAGAGTCATGCGACACAACAACTGATCAATGTTTTGAGAGACAGTAGCAAAGTAGCAAGAACTTGCCCACATGCTTATGGGCGTCATCCGTGCTGAGATTGCAGATTGTGACGTTGTGGATCGTTAGGTTCTGTTCATTTATTTGCACTGGCATCAATCTTTGATTGCCCAGTGGATGTAATTTCCTGTAATATATGTTGGATGTGCAACGTTTTTCCCTGTATGTCGTACCTTTGCTTGATCGGTTTTGGTCCTGTGCATAATTGCTCGTCGTAATGTGCTCAAATTATCTAATTTGGCCTAAAGACATGTACGAACTTTAGTGGGCCCATTAAGTTAATGGGCCGTTACCAGGCCGAAAGTTAATGGTCGGCCCTCTTAACTCCCGGGTCGTTAACAGGCCGACATCGAAGCGGGCAACAGGTGGGCCCAATTGATTTCATGGGCCGTTAACAGGCCGTTACTAAGTTCGGGCTACATATGGCCCAACTATACTGTGGGCCTTTAGCAGGCCGAAAGAGATAGCGGGCATGTACTGGACCATGAAGAGCATGGTCCGCTAAGAGGCCGAAAGTCGGGTCGTATTGTAAATGGCCCAACTGTGTTGTGGGCCTTTAGCAGGCCGAAAGAGAAACCGGGCTGGTATTGGACCATGAAGGGCATGGGCCGTTAAAAGGCCAAAACTCAGGTCCGACTACAAATGGCCCAACTCATTTATGGTCAGTTAATAGGCTGAAAGGCACACAGGGCCGGGAATTGGCCCAACACTTAAATGGGTCGCTAAAAGGCCAAAACTCAGGTCCAACTACAAATGGCCCAACAGATATATGGGCCGTCACCAGGCTGAAAGACACACCGGGCCGGAAATTGGCCCAACACTCAAATGGGTTGCTAAAAGGCCGAAACTCAGGTCCGACTACAAATGGCCCAACTAATTTATGGGCCGTCAACAGGCTGAAAGACACACCGGGCCGGAAATTAGCCCAACATTTAAATGGGTCGCTAAAAGGCCGAAAGATGTACATCATGAAAATTGGCCCATCAACTGAATGGGCCGTTAACAGGCCAAAATCTCATCGGGCCGATATTGAGCCCAAATATATAGCGGGCTGTTAACGGGCTCGAAATGACGATGGGCTGCAATGGTGTCAAATCTTTAACGGGTCGTTGACGGGCCGAATTGGCACATCTTGTATGGGCCGTGGGCTTAAATGGACCTGACACAAGTAGGCCTTATATGGGTCGGCCTGCTAAATTTTACTGGGCCGGCCTTTTTCATCGGAATGGGCCACTGTTGGGCCGTGCCACGTGTCAACCTATCATAGGCGCCTTCTGTCCAATGAGTGGATGACATCTGTCCCAACGGTGAGGCAACACGTGTTTCCTCCGGCCAATGATGATTTTACATGTGGAAAATCCCCATTGGTCCGGGCTGTTAACGGGTTATCGGATCTAAAACCGGACCCGACAGCTTAACGGCATTCTGTTACGGTGGATGCCACATGTTGGTCACCCTTGACGAAAGCACTTCTGTGACGCGCGATTTATCGTCATGGAAGTGGACACTTCCGTGATGATAATTTTGGTAATGTCATGGAACACTTCTACGACAGCACAGGTATGACTATCTTGATTCTGTCATAAAATCGTCATGGATGTACATGCATGACAAAAAACGCGACCTACTGTGACAAACACGTATTATCACGGAAGTGTAGTGGGTACAGCCGCGAACAGCCAATCAAAAGTTATCCCAAGCGAAGATTACTGCCGCAATTCGACGAAGAGCCGTAGAGCCAACACGTCTGACATACACATGCGCCGAATAGCTGGACCGCCCCCCTAGAGGGCGGGACAGAGAAGCTGACGAGGCCGAGCACCCCGCCGCCCCACCTCGCCGTTATGGTAAGGATCAAGTGCGGCCAGCCTACGAATATGACCTCCGCCATGACCTGGACGCTCGAGGAGGCCATACCAGGTCCATCTACGGACCCACAGAAGACCCGCCCGCTCACCGGGAAGGATATTACGATTGGCTGAACCCAAACGATAGAGTCCGGGAGCATCGGCGGACTTGGATGGCCGAAGACCTCCGATGGGATGTAGCCCGAGTTCGGGGCGCTGATGTCTACTACGCAACTTTATTCTTATAGACACGTGTTGGGCCTCCAAGCGCAGAGTTTTGTAGGACAGTAGCAATTTTCCCTCAAGTGGATGACCTAAGGTTTATCAATCCGTGAGAGGTGTAGGATGAAGATGGTCTCTCTCAAACGACCCTGCAACCAAATGCGAGAAATCTCTTGTGTCCCCAACACACCCAATACAATGGAAAATTGTATAGGTGCACTAGTTCGGTGAAGAGATGGTGATAAAAGTGTAATATTGATAGTAGAAATATATTTTTATAATCTGAATAAATAAAAACAGCAAGGTAGCAAATAGTAAACGGGCACAAAAACGGTATTGCAATGCTTGAAAATGAGGCCTAGGGTTTGTACTTTCACTAGTGCAACCTCTTAACAATGCTAATATAATTGGATCATATAACCGTCCCTCAACGTGCGATAAAGAGTCACTCCAAAGTTCCTATCAAGCGGACAACATAAGAATAAATTCTTTGTAGGGTACGAAACCACCTCAAAGCTATTCTTTCGTTCGATCTATTCAAGAGTTCGTACTAAAATAACACCAAGCTATTCTTTCCGTTCGATCTATCCTAGAGTTCGTACTAAAATAACACCAAAGCAAATTCATATTCATAATACTCAATCCAACACAAAGAACTTCAAAGAGTGCCCCAAGATTTCTACCGGAGAAACAAAGACAAGAACATGCATCAACCCCTATGCATAGATTACCCCAATGTCACCTCGGGAATCCGCGAGTTGAGTGCCAAAACATATATCAAGTGAATCAATACGATACCCCATTGTCACCACGAGTATTCAATTGCAAGACATATATCAAGTATTCTCAAATCCATAAAAGTATTCAACCGATAACAACAAAATCTCAAAGGGAAAAACTCAATTCATCACAACAAGATAGAGAGGGGGAAACACCATATGATCTAACTATATTAACAAAGCCCGCGATACATCAAGATCGTGACATCTCAAGAACACGGGAGATAGAGATTAAACACATAGCTACTGGTACAAACCCTCAGCCCTGAGGGTGGAGTACTCCCTCCTCATCGTGGTGGCCACCGGATGATGAAGATGGCCACCGTAGATGATTCCCCCCTCCGGCAGGGTGCCGGAACAGGGTCTAGATTGGTTTTCGGTGGCTACAGAGCCTTGCGGCGGCGGAACTTCTGATCTAGGTTAACCTCGAAGGGTTTTTGAATATTTGTGAATTTATAGGGTAAAGAGGGGGTGTGGGAGGCCACCGAGGTGGGCACAACCCTCCTGGGCGCGCCTGGGTGGGTTGTGCCCCCCTCGGGGCAACCCCCAGGTGCCGCTCTGGCCCATTGGTTGTCTTCTGGTCCACAAAAATCCACAAAACATTTCGCGGTGTTTGGACTCCATTTGATATTGATTTCCTGTCATGTAAAAAACAAGCTAAAAAACAGCAACTGGCACTAGGCACTGGGTCAATAGGTTAGTTGAAAAAAATGATATAAAGTTTCTCTAAAATGATTGTAAAACATCCAAGAATGATAAAATGACAGCATGAATACTTCATAAATTATAGATACGTTGGAGACGTATCAGCATCCCCAAGCTTAATTCCTACTCGTCCTTGAGTAGATAAATGATAAAATAAATAATTTATGAAGTGTGAATGCTAGCAAAGTGCATAAGTTCGATCAATGATAATTTCAATCACTATTCCTAGCATCATAACAACAATTCTTTTTTATAAAACGTCTCATGTTATAGCAGCAACCAATTCACATGTTAAGGTTCAAACAATGAATTCTCTTGAAACTCAACAACCTATGTTCTCATTCACCAAGCAATTGCAATTCTACTTATTCAACAGAGTCTAAGTAAGAGCTCCACATACTCAACCATCATATAGTCTTCTATGATTGCTAACACTCGCCGCATACACATGAGCAAAATGTTTCAACTGGACACATAGAAAGATAGGGGCTTATAATTTCGCCTCCCAACATATTCACCTCAAGGGTGATGTCAACAATAATAACTCATGCTACCCATATCCAACTGGATATATGTGCCTAGATCTTTCCTCACCACATGATGTTTGCCAAAAGAGAAAAATAAAAAGGAATAGAGAGAAAAACTTTGACTCTTTGCATAAAAGTAAATACTGAAAAGTGAAATATAGGCCCTTCGCAGAGGGAAGCAGAGTTTTCCATGCGCTTATTTGTTTGTATGCTCAACCCCTTAGTGCAAAAGAACGTCACGTTATATTGCCCCTTATGGTAGCAACCTTTATTATACAGTCTGTCGCTTTTATTCTTTGCCATCACAAGTTCGTACAACGCTCAATTTTCTCTTACACTAAATGATCTAACACTTTTAGAAGCAATTTTTATTGCCTTATTGCACCGATGACAACTTACTTGAAGGATCTTGCTCAATCCTTAGGTAGGTATGGGGGACTCTTGAAAATAAGATTTGGGTTTAAGGGTTTTTGGATGCACAAGTAGTATCTCTACTTGGTGCGGAATTTTTGGCTAGCAAAGATGGGGGGCAAGCACCACATGTTGAAGGATCTATGACAATATAACTTCTATGTGAATATGAACAAACATAAACCAATATGTTGTCTTCCTTGTCCAATGTCAACAATTTTGGCATATAATAATTTGATGGGGGCTCACAATCACAAAAGATTTCCAAGATAGTGTATTTGCATGTGAAAGTTCTCTTCCTTATACTAATTATGACCAATATTGTGATTGTCAAGCCTCAAAAGATTCACTTTCTAAACCCAATGTGAAGCTACCACTAGGCATGATATGATTTCAACTTCATGACATTCAATTTATTAAACAATTTACTCATAGGATATAAGTGAAGCACAAGAGCAAATGACAAGCTACTCTGAAAAGATATAAGTGAAGATCATGAGCATAATATTTCTTTCTCTCAAATTAATTTAAGTGAAGCAAGAGAGAATTTCTTCAAAAATACTAAATCATGCCGTGCTCAAAAAGATATAAGTGAAGCACTAGAGTAATTCCATAGAAAAGAGCTTCGTTGACGGGATGTGCGTGCCGCTTACCTAGCCTCCCTGGCAACTATTTGGGGACTCTATTTTATTTAAAAACTTTCAGATCTAAGTACTTTATTAAAACAGCAAGCAAAAAATGACATTCCAAGAATAGCACGCATCATGCGAAGAAGCAAAAACTTAGGATCAACCGATACTGACCAATAATTGTTGATGAAGAAAGGTGGGATGGCTACCGGGGCATCCCCAAGCTTAGATGCTTGAGACTTCTTCAAATATTATCTTGGGATGCCTTGGGCATCCCCAAGCTTGAGCTTTTGTGTCTTCTTAATTCCTTTTATATCACGATTTCCCTAAATCTTAAAAACTTTATCCACACAAAACTCAACAAGAACTCGTGAGATAAGTTAGTATAAACCAATGCAAAAACCTTATCATTCTCTACTATAGCAAATCACCAAAATTATTATTCAGCATTGCATGCTAAATGCCTCTGCATATTTAATACTCCTATCCTCAAATAGAATCATTAAACAAGCAAACATATGCAAATAATGCAAACATAACAGCAATCTGCCAAAACAGTACAGTCTGTAAAGAATGCAAGAGTGTGAATACTTCTCTAACTCCAAAAGTTATGAAAATTTACCACTGTAGAAAATTTATCAGAACTTATTATGCAAAAAGCTTCAACATTTTATCACATTCTGACTTTTCTAGGGAATTTTTGCAACAGCGGTAAACTTTTTGTTTTCAAACAACAACATGTAGACTTGTAAAATAAGCATGGTGAAGGCTATCCTTGAAATTTTTATTGAAAAGAAAGATGCAAAACATTATTCTAAATAACAGTAAGAAAATAGAAATAAAATAAAATGACGCTCCAAGCAAAACTCATATGATGTGACGAATAAAAATATAGATCCAAGTGAGGTTACCGATAATGTTGGAGACGAAAGAGGGGATGCCTTCCGGGGTATCCCCAAGCTTAGTTGCTTGGATCTTCCTTGAATATTACTTTGGGGTGCCTTGGGCATCCCCAAGCTTAGGGTCTTGTCACTCCTTATTCTCCTCATATCGATATCTCACCCAAAACTTGAAAACTTCAATCACACAAAACTTAACGGAACTTCGTGAGATGGGTTAGTATGAGAAAGACAAACCATTCACTTTGGTACTGTCAAAGACAAGATTCATAATTGTTCTCATACAATGCTTATGTACCTAATCATTTACACAATATATATTGAGCAATATAAGCCATAGAAACTAGAAAAGAAGCAAACTATGCATTGAGAACAGAATCTATCAAAAACAGAACAGTACGTAAATATCCGAATATTAGTCAAACTTCTGCTACTCCCAAAATTCTGAAAAATTAGGAACACGTAGAAAATTTGTATATCAATCATCTGTCAAAAATTCAGAATTTTTCGATGCTCCAGTGAATTTAAACAATTCTGTTTCTGGAAGCAAAAGTTTCTGTTTTTGCACAGATTCAAGTCAACTATCATCCACACTATCCCAAAGACTTTACTTGGCACTTTATTGAAACAAAAGCAATAAAACATGATTACTACAGTAGAACAATCATGTGAACACACAAAAACAGTAGGTAAAAGTGTTGGGTTGTCTCCCAACAAGCGCTTTTCTTTAATGCCTTTTAGCTAGGCATGATGATTTCAATGATGCTCGCATAAAAGATAAGAAATGAAACACAAAGAGAGAATCATGAAGCACATGGAAAGCACATTTAAGTCTAACCCACTTCCTATGCATAGGGATTTTGTGATCAAACAATTTATGGGAACAAGAATCAACTAGCATAGGAAGGCAAAACAAGCACAACTTCAAGATTTTCAACACATAGAGAGGAAACTTGATATTATTGCAATTCCTGCAAGCATAAGTTCCTCCCTCATAATAATTTTCAGTAGCATCATGAAGAAATTCAACAATATAACCATCACATAAAGCATTCTTTTCATGACAAAAAAGCATAGAAAACTTATTACTCTCCACATAAGAAAATTTAATCTCATGAATAGTAGTGGGAGCAAACTCAACAAAATAACTATCATGTGATTGAAAATTAAAATCATGATGACAAGTTTCATGGTTATCATTATTCAATATAGCATACATGTCATCACCATAATCATCGTAGATAGGAACGTTTTTATCATAGTCAATAGTAACCTCTTCTGAAATAGTGGATTCATCACTAAATAAAGTCATGACCTCTCCAAATCCACTTTCATCAATATAATCATCATAAATAGGAGGCATGCTTTCATCATAATAAATTTTCTCATCAAAACTTGGGGGACAAAAAATATCATCTTCATCAAATATACCATCCCCAAGCTTATGGCTTTGCATATCATTAGCATCATGGATATTCAAAAAATTCATACTAACAACATTGCAATCATGCTCATCATTCAAATCTTTTGTGCCAAACATTTTATTGACTTCTTCTTCTAACAATTGAGCACAATTTTATGATCCATCATTTTCAAGAGAGATATTATAAAGATGATCAATAATATGATGCAACCTCAATTCCATTTTTTATGTAGTTTTCTTTTATAAACCAAACTAGTGATAAAACAAGAAACTAAAAGATTCAATTGCAAGATCTAAAGATATACTTTCAAGCACTCACCTCCCCGGCAACGGTGCCAGAAAAGAGCTTGATGTCTACTATGAAACTTTATTCTTGTAGACACGTGTTGGGCCTCCAAGCGCAGAGTTTTGTAGGACAGTAGCAATTTTTCCTCAAGTGGATGACCTAAGGTTTATCAATCCGGGAGAGGTATAGGATGAAGATGGTCTCTCTCAAATGACCCTGCAACCAAATACAAGAAATCTCTTGTGTCCCCAACACACCCAATACAATGGCAAATTGTATAGGTGCACTAGTTCGGCGAAGAGATGGTGATAAAAGTGTAATATTGATAGTAGAAATATATTTTTATAATCTGAATAAATAAAAACAGCAAGGTAGCAAATAGTAAATGGGCACAAAAACGGTATTGCAATGCTTGAAAATGAGGCCTAGGGTCCGTACTTTCACTAGTGCAACCTCTCAACAATGCTAATATAATTGGATCATATAACCGTCCCTCAACGTGCGATAAAGAGTCACTCCAAAGTTCCTATCTAGCGGAGAACATAAGAATAAATTGTTTGTAGGGTACGAAACCTACTCAAAGCTATTATTTCCGTTCGATCTATTCAAGAGTTTGTACTAAAATAACACCAAGCTATTCTTTCCGTTCGATCTATTCTAGAGTTTGTACTAAAATAACACCAAAGCAAGTTCATATTCATAATACTAAATCCAACACAAATAACTTCGAAGAGTGCCCCAAGATTTCTACTGGAGAAACAAAGACAAGAACATGCATCAACTCCTATGCATAGATCACCCCAACGTCACCTCGGGAATCCGCGAGTTGAGTGCCAAAACATATATCAAGTGAATCAATACGATACCCCATTGTCACCACGAGTATTCAATTGCAAGACATATATCAAGTGTTCTCAAATCCATAAAAGTATTCAATCCGATAACAACGAAATCTCAAAGGGAAAAACTCAATTCATCACAACAAGATAGAGAGGGGAAAACACCATATGATCTAACTATATTAACAAAGCCCGCGATACATCAATATCGTGACATCTCAAGAACACGAGAGAGAGAGAGAGAGAGAGAGAGACTAAACACATAGCTACTGGTACAAACCCTCAGCCACGAGGGTGGACTACTCCCTCCTCATCGTGGTGGCCACCGAGATGATGAAGATGGCCACCGGAGATGATTCCCCCCCTCCGGCAGGGTGCCGGAACGGGGTATAGATTGGTTTTTGGTGGCTACAGAGCCTTGCGGCGGCGGAACTTTTGATCTAGGTTAACCCCGAAGGGTTTTGGAATATTTGTGAATTTATAGGGTAAAGAGGGGGTGCGGGAGGCCACTGAGGTGGGCACAACCCACCTGGGCGCGCCTGGGCCCCCAGGCGTGCCCTGGTGGGTTGTGCCCCCCTCGGGGCAACCTCCAGGTGTTGCTCTGGCCCATTGGTTGTCTTCTGGTCCAAAAAATCCACAAAAAGTTTCGCGGTGTTTGGACTTCGTTTGATATTGATTTTCTGCGATGTAAGAAACAAGCAAAAAACAACAACTGGCACTGGGCACTGGGTCAATAGGTTAGTCCCAAAAAATGATATAAAGTTGCTCTAAAATGATTGTAAAACATCCAAGAATGATAAAATAACAGCATGAATACTTCATAAATTATAGATACGTTGGAGACGTATCAGGCGCCGCACACCCCCTGTGCTTCACAGAGAGGGTAATGCAACACCAATTCCCGGAAGGCTTCAAGCCTGTGAACATCGAACCATACGCCAGAACCATAGACCCGGCTGTATGGATAGAGGATTTCATCCTCCACATTCACATGGCGCGAGGAGATGACCTCCACGCCATTAAATATTTGCCACTAAAGCTTAAAGGTCCAGCTCGACACTGGTTGAACAGCCTTCCCAAAGACTCTATAAGTTGTTGGGAAGAGCTTGAGGACGCTTTTCGAGCAAACTTTCAAGGCACCTATGTCCGGCCTTTGGATGCTGATGACCTAAATCGCATCACACAACAGCCCGGAGAATCTGCCCGACAATTTTGGAACTGATTCCTAACCAAGAAGAACCAGATTGTCGACTGTCCGGATGCCGACTTGGCCGCTTTCAAGCATAGTGTCAAGGACGAATGGTTCATAAGACAGCTCGGCCAGGACAAACCATGGCAGCCCTTACTTCTCTCATGACCCACTTTTGCGTGAGCGAAGATAGTTGGCTCGCTCGTAAAAACACCAACCCTGATGCACCATGTACCTCCGAGGTTCGGGATGGAAATGGAAAGCTGCGATGTAGCAAGAGTAAACATCACGACAATGACGGCGAGGGCAAGGATACGGCAGTAAATGTCGGGTTCCGAAACTGAAGTCTAGACCCCGAAAGAAGGCCCCTAAAGGCAACGGCGACGGCCCATCCATACTAGATGCAATTCTGGATAGGCCTTGCCAGATCCACGACACATTAGAGAAGCCCGCTAACCACACCAACCGTAACTGTTGGGTGATAAAGCAGGCCGACAAGCTCATAGCCGAAGACTCGGGCAAAAGCCCACGAAGCGCGGACGATGATGAGCCCCATAGGCCGAATAGTGGAGGTCAGAAATCCTACCCTTCCGAGGTCAAGACGGTGAACATGATCTACGCAACCCACATACCGAAGGAGAGGAAGCGAGCGCTGTGAGACGTATATGTTGTCGAGCCCGTAGCGCCGAAGTTCAATCCATGGTCAGCCTGCCCGATCACTTTCGATCACAGGGACCACCCGACCAGCATACGCCATGGAGGGTCCGTAGCCTTAGTGCTCGACCCCATCATCGATGGATTCCACCTCACTAGACGAAGGTAGTAGCCTCAATCTAATAAACGAAGACACAGTGAGGAAGATGGGGATCGATCCATCAAGGATCAAACCCAGTAACACCACCTTCAAGGGGGTCATTCCGGGAGTGGAGGCCCGCTGCACAGGCACTGTGACACTTGAAGTAGTGTTCGGTACTCCAGATAACTTCTGAAGCGAGGACTTGATCTTCGACATTGCACCTTTTCACAGCGGCTATCACGCCCTCCTCGACCAAATGGGGTTCACAAACTTTAATGTCGTTCCACATTACGCGTACCACAAGTTGAAGATGCCCGGTCCTTCGGCGTCATAAGTATCAACGGCAACACAGAACGCTCACTTCGGACCAAAGTTCACACTGCAGCCCTAGCGGCCGAAGACCAAACCGACATGTACGGGTCCTGATACTGGCCCGCCGTAAAGGCCGGCGACAAAAGTAAATGGGTCCGAACCCGTTCCCCGTCATGGGAACTCGCATGCATTCGTCGCAAATAGGGATGCGTGCCCCACGGCACACCGAAAATCTTCGCGCTCCACGTGCCTCGTCAGCACAATTTCGCACTCAAAATACCATGGGCAGCCATGAGGCCTATATCAATAGATCTGAAGCATGTGTTTGGCTAACCCGAACTTCGGAATTACCTTGTCTTCGGACGATCCGGGGGCCAATTCCGGACACCCCCCCAGCGTAAAGCTTCATCGGCAGGACCCCCGCCCCTCAAGGTTTCATCGAAGGTCCCAACCCCCACCTCTCAGAAGCAAAGGCGCAGACGTGCAACAGGGCATAGTTGAGGTTTTGACTCACGTATCAAGGCCCTGCGTAAACCTTTACTCTGCAAAACTTTTTCCTTTTTTCAAATAATGCCTTGGCAGTTCGAATTGTACGATTAAACGTCATGAGCCTACGGGAAATAATAAAAATGCCCTTTATGGTGTTCGGATATCCACATTTTGCGATTGTCTCCCTCCTTTCTGTCAGGACCCCGATTCTAAGTCACACCGATCTAGCATGTAACACCTCATATCACTTTGCGGCCTCACGCACGGTATTCCCACGGGTGTCGCCTTACCAGGCCCGGGACCGTTTGCGCCTTTTGGCTCACGTATATGATAGTGTCGCTAGCATCCATATGACAGAGAACCCGGGCCGACATGACTAGTCGTGAACCCAAAGTGGCACTAACTTACGAGGACAGGCATACATGAAACAACATCGAGCATGTCGGTCAGCAGCGTGTGAATCTGGGCTGTAGCAACTGGGCTAACAGGACTCCGGGAACCCGGGCTGTAGCAGGCTAGCAGGACTCCGGATGTCACCGCGTGACATTTCCCCGAAGGGACAGACACAGGAACGAAGTGTATCACATGCCGGCCAGTCTAAGTGTTCCGGAGCAGTAGTGCTGGGCTAGCAGGACTCCGGTAAACCGGGCTGTAGCAGACTACCAAGGCTCAGTGGAAGCACCAGACTACATTTCCCCATAAGAGAGGCTACCAATGATAAACAACTAGATTGTCGGATCCCACACATACCAAGCATTTCAAAATCATACACACAATATGCTCGATATGTGCAAATACAACATGGCATCACAACAAGACTCTACGACTCAGAATATTTATTCAATAGGCTCCGAGGAGCCAGGTATTACAAACATAGGTCTCATGACCCAACATACAGAGCATACAAGCAACAAGCACATGCGGAAGCTTAACTTGTCTGAGTATAGACAACTACAAATGAAAAAGGCTGAGAAGCCTGACTATCTACAAGATCCTGCCGAGGGCACAAGATCGTAGCTGAGGTAACAAGCTAAACGTTGAAGTCCACGCGGAACTACTAGTGAGACTGAAGTCTCTCTGCAAAACATAAAATAAGCAAACGTGAGTACAAATGTACCCAGCAAGACTTACATCAGAACTAGCTACATATGCATCGGTATCAACAAAGGGGTGGTGGAGTTTAACTGCAGCAAGCCAGCTTTGACTCGGTGGCTATCCTGAACTACGAATGCAAGTAACTCTTTTGAGGTGGCGCACACGAGTCCACATATTCACCACATCAATACACCACTATGGATCCGCTCCCGTCTACCTACGAGAACGCCATCCATAGCACTCACGCTTATCTTGCGCATTTTAGAGTATCCACTTCAGGTTATCTATGAACTGTACAGGCAACCCAGAAGTCCTTTACCGCGGACACGGCTATTCAAATAGATAATGTTAACCCTGCAGGGGTGTACTTCTTCACACACGCTCTCACCACTTATCACACGACATGTACTCGGCAACCTTCAAGCGGAAGCCCAGCGAGGGTGTCGGCCACTACTTGACTAACCACACAAGTCTCTCGTCCAGGTTTATCGCCTATTCGGGTTCCATCCGCAAGGAGATCCGGCCGGGGTGTCGCTCACGGCCCCAAACGATGTGTGCAGGGTTCCCAAGCCCACCTCGACGGGTGGTTCTACGCTTGGTACACCGTCCATGACGGAAAAAACCGTGGTAGAAGCGAGGGCAAGGAAAATATCGGGGTGTTCCCGATTACGGTGGGTGGTCGAGGCTGAGCGATGCGCGTTTCTCTCGTACACGCACGCGCGTGGATGCGAGGCGTTGGGCTCTAACTGAACCCGAGCAAGGCGTTGGGCTCTAACTGAACCCGAGCGATTGCACTGCAGGCTACGCGTTACTGAACCCGAGCGATCGATCGATGGCTGTTAACTGAACCCGATCGAGTGATTCCTTCGCTACTGCTGCTAACTGAAGCCGATCGATGCTGCCTCTGGATGAACAGTGAGCGTTGCTGGGGGGTTTGGATGAACAATTCCTGGTGGGTGGATGAACAAGACCCCGTGGTGTTGCCTCTGGATGAACAGGACCCCGATCGATCGAGCTAGTTGGGGCTGGATGAACAGGACCCCGTGGAGGGCTGGATGAATAGGACCACCCTGTGGAGGGCTGGATGAACATTAGACGGTGGAGGGCTGGATGAACAGTAGCCCATAGAGGGGTGGTTGAACAGGAGCCCGTGGAGAGGGCCGGTTGAACAGTAGCCGGTGGAGTAGCGCGCGGTGGAGGCTGGATGAACAGTCGCAGATGGAGGCTGGAGGAGGTCGACGGTGGATGAACAGTAGCCCGTGGAGGCTGGAGGGGGTCGACGGTGGAGATGAACAGTATCCCGTGGAGTCCCGTTTTGCGGTACGCCACACCCCTCCCGATGAACAGGACCCCTGTTTCGACCGTAGCGCTCCAACACAAGTCTGTTTCCTCCGTTTTGCGGTACGCCACACCCCTCCCGATCAACAGGACCCTGTTTCAACCGTAGGAGGTCCAACACAAGTCCGTTTCCTCCGTTTTGCGGTACGCCAGACCGCTCCTGATGAACAGGATCCCATTTCGAATATGGTCGGTCGAACAAAGGGTCGTTTCCTCCGTTCTGCGATACGCCAGGCCTCGTTTCCATCAGTTGTTCCGTCCAAGCCCTCCCGATGAACACGACGACGCATTTCGTTCCGACCCAGTCGGTTGGCTCCCCATGAACACGACGACGACGCAGTTTCTCCATTCCGACCCAGCCAGGTACACGAGCCCTGGCCGTACGTATGCACGAGTAGGCGTTCGAGACCCTGCCCGTATGTACGTACGTGGCCGTATTTTCTTTCTTGCACACTGGCCGCTGTACATACGTGTACATGCTATGTGTGCACCTCTACATCGAGCAGTATGTACGTACACGTTCGCGACCAGAATGACAACGCTACGTACGCTTTGACTAGGTGGGTCCCGACTGTCAGGAACTTCCTTGCATGCGAAGATGTAGCTGGTGGGTCCCAGCAGTCAGGGGGCGGATCGTTTTTTTTCGGACGCACTTCCTTGCGTGCGAAGATGTAGCTGGTAGGTCCCAGCTGTCAGGGGAAACGTTTTTTTCACGAAATATGGTTGCCCATCCGGTGGGTCCCTGCTGTCAGGTGGAGGAATCATTATTTTCCGCATAATAAGGAGGCACTTCCTTGCTGCGACCGTGGACCCAGCTGTCAACCTCTCCACGTACAGTCCACATCTGATGGAAGCCGTTCCTTGATCACGTTGACCACGCCGCGCCGAGAGCACCAGGGCGATGGACGACGGCGAGGCCTAGGAAGGGGACGACGCGGAGCCGGGGAAGACGCGGCAGTGGATGCCCACGCGTAGAGGAGTATGAGGGTTCACTGGTTCGCTGTGGTGTGAGGCTGTCGTTGCCGCAGAATAACAGGGGGTGCGGGTGAGTAGAGGGATGGCCTAGCTAGCGGTGGGAGTAGTAGGGACCGGTGAGGCCTCCGCGGCATCGCAACCGGCCACGGGAGGCAGGAGCACGAGGCACGACCGGCGCTGGTTTGGGTGGCTGGAGCAAGAAGACCAGAGGTTGGAGAAGCACTACGGCCGTTGGATGGACATCGTACGGTCACTGGAGCTAGAATCGTTCATATTGACTAAGTTGACAAAGCCTTCCGTCCCCGTCAACTTAATTGGCCCACAAGTCAGCCTCCCACTATTGTGGGTCCTAGCTAGCAGGGGGTATTCATTTTTTTCTGCGTAATAAGGAGCCACTTTCTTGCCCGCGAAGATATAGCTGGTGGGTCCGATCTGTCAGCGGTGGGAACGTTTTTTCGTGAAATACAGAGGCCCTTCCGGTGGGTCCCAGCTGTCAGGTGGAGGAATCATTATTTTGCGCATAATAAGGAGGCATTTCCTTGCGTGCGGCTATGGACCCAGCTGTCAGCCTCTCCACGCACAATCAACTTCCGATGGTGTCGTTCGTTGACCATGTTGAGCACTCCGCGCCGAGCGCATCCAAGGTGGTGGACGACGGCGAGGCCCCGGACAGCAACGAGCCAGAGATGGGAAGACGCGGGAGCAGAGTCGCGGACGGAGAGGTGTACGAGGGTTAGCTGGCTCTGGTGCGGTGTGGTTCTGTAGTCGGTTGAGAAGAACAGGAGGTGTGGAGGGGTGGAGGGATGGCCTGGCCAACGGTGGAGTAGCGCTTCACAGCGAAGCGTGCTAAGCAGAGCTACTAGCAGCAGGAGGCGGGAGCAGGTGGTCCCGGCGGTGCTGGAGGAAGAAGACGAGAGATTGAAGATGGATGCCGGTCGTTGGATGTAAATCCAACGGCTAACGATGTTAGAATCCTTTGTTGACTAAGTTGACAAGGACTTACATTGGCTTCGACCTATTGGCCCACATTTCAGCCTCCAAAAATGTGGCACGTATTCAACCCATTTTTTCAGAATTTACAGTCTTTCTTTTGCGGGGTAGAATTTACAGTCAATTTGATCTCTTTTTTTTGAATTACAGTCCATTAGCCGGGCTGGGTGAACAAATAATGTAGAGTCCATGCGGCCCATTTATGTTTTTCCTAAAAAAATTACAGGCCATTTGCACTTTCTCGAAATACACGATTTTGCTGGGCTGATTCTAATTATAATGTTGGGGTGGGCGCAGCAGTGTTATCAAAAAATAAACAGGGACTGAGCATTTTGTTATATGTATATATTTAAATAATAAGTGATTTATTATTGCATTGGCCCTTAAATCTTACCAAGCTTTTGTACACAATCACCAGGATTTTATTGTTAAGAAATTATTTTTATAAGTTAATAAGATGTGGGATATTGTTTTCTTACATATGTAAGTATCTGTTAAATATATGATGACAATAACAATAATATATAATAACATATAAAATAATTTAAATATATATAATATAGTTAGAAGGGAAACATAAGTTGGACCAGGCGTTCCTATTCTTATATAGAAAAATAGAACAGACCTCTGCGTTTTCTTAAAAATAAATACATAAATTGGGCTGCTGATGTTTCAGGAAAAATAAAACCTCGGATGGGAGGTCCATAGGCCGGTCGATACATGACGGCCCTCAAGAAAATACAAACAGGCCTATGGACCTCCCATCCGAGGTCGTGGGCTGCGCATGTTAAAAAACAAAGCCTAGACGGGGCAGCCCAAAACCCAGCTGATACTTGCTGCCCCACTGATAATAAATGATACCTGCCAGCTCCCCGGCTTTGTTGTGAATTTATCTCCTATAGTAACTACGTTGAAGCACCTAAAAAATGTAACTATGTTGAAAAACCTGTGGGCCCCAACGTCAGTATAGCATTAGGAGGAAGTATTTTTTCGATGAGGCACTTGCTTGCGTACGGCCATAGACTTGGTGGGTCCCGACTGTCCGCCTCTCCACGTACAGTCCTCTCCAGATTCCTCTCGTTTGTTCAGCATGTTCATAACGGCAGACAGCGGTGTCCTGGCGAGCGCACAAAGGCGCAGGAGGAGATCCGACCACCTGAGGAAGTGCCTTATTAGTAACGAAACAACTGAACTAGCCTAGTGGCCGAGTGACACTACCCGACAGCTGTTCCGCCCGGGTTCGATTCCACCTGTGCAGAGAAAATATCTCCAAAAATTTTGCCTCTGCCTTTATTGACATGTGGGTCCCAATTGTCATCAACGCACACCACGTCCAACACTTGCCAAAACTTCGTCCCTCGTTTTCTCTGTTTTTCGCACACTCGACATAGTGTGGGCATTTTGAAAATAGCATATCTTTTTGACTGTGCATCATATGAAGATGTGCTATGCATGAATGTTGATCAGCATGATGTTAACTGGCTGGTAGTTCCAGTTTCGACCATGAAAAAAACTTCCGACATGATGTTAACACTGTTTGAAAAGGCCGTGTTAATATAAATGCTCTGCCTCTGAAAGTTGCAGTTTCTTATCTGAAACTGAACTTGGAGTTTCTTATCTGAAACTAAAACTTGCAGTTTCTTCTCTGAGAATCACATTGTCTGCACTTTTATACTCCTATGAAACTACATTTTTTAAGTGCTAAAAATAGATCTCTAGAATTCATAAAATACTTCATATGCTCAATACTTCAAATCTGAAATTCAAAAGACATTCATATCTGAAAGTACTCTCAAAATACACAACACAAAACACAATTCACAACCTACAAATACTGACAACCCTAAGCTCCTCCTGACAATTCACAACCTGCCCGACTATTGGGCTGGGGGCAGTCCCTCCTATTCCTCGATGGCAGACAGCCGTCCCGTGAGACGATGTGAACGGCGAGGGAGAGGATGGCGGGGAAGCATCGTCGGGCCAACTGTTTTTCTCCTCTTGCAGTTGGGTTCGGTCGACGAAGACTCCACCGGCTCGCTCTGGCACGACACCCTCACAAACGGCACCCTGTAGATGCTCGATCCTTCAATCTCTGGTGGATGCTCCATCTGGGATCGATACTCCCACCACTGCTCCCTCACGATCGGATTTGGTGAATCTGTTTGCTCCATGGCCCAGAGGAGCAGCTCTATGTACTCCCGCGCGACTCCCTCCGGGAGTATCGCCGCCTATTCGCTTTGTTGCAGATATTTGGCCATGGATGTCGCCGTCGCCGCTAGTTGGTCCTTGTTGTCAAACCAAGACTGTATCTCCAACATCCTAGCTAGCTTCACAAGGTCACCGTCTGCGATCCTCACGTATCGGTTCTACTCCTCCATCGATCTACTTCTCCATAGCACCTTCACACGCTGGCGGTGGTTTTTGAATGGAAGAGGAGAGGAGCAGCGCTGGTTTCGGATTAGAACGGGAGAGGAGCGACGCTGGTTTTGGATTGGAACAGGAGAGGAGGGGCGGTGGTTTTGAAATGGAAGAGGAGAGGAGCGGCGCTGGATTTAGAATGGAACAGGAGAGGAGCGGCGGTGGTTTAAGAGGAGAAGAGCGGAAGAGCGGCGCTGGTCTTGGAAGTATTTTTTTGCGTATTTTGGGTCAAAGTTTAACCACGTACTATATTTGACAAGCAAAATGTGAATGCATGTTACCAAAAATTGTATCGTTTGGTTCGTATCTGAATGTACTTTCAAATTATATTATTTTCGCAATGTATAACATATATTTTATTTGCGAAAATAATGGTCAGTTATGACCCAGAATAAAAGGGAGACTAGTTAATGTGGGGTCGCTTTCTTAATTGAAGGGTAAATTGATTTTGATTTTGATCCAGTCACAGCGTGCCGGCCCTCTCATCCAATCCTAAATCGCTGCCGCACGCTCCTCTCCCTCTTCTCCATTGCAAAACCACCTCCTCTCCTCTCCATCATCTCCATTCCAAAACCACCGTCTCGCATCTCCCTCTTCTCCATTGCAAAACCACCTCCTCTCCTCTCCATCATCTCCATTCCAAAACCACCGTGTCGCCTCTCCCTCTTCTCCATTGCAAAACCACCTCCTATCCTCTCCATCATCTCCATTCAAAAACCACCGTCTCGCCTCTCCCTCTTCTCTATTGCAAGACCACCATCTCTCCTCCCATCTTCCAAAGCTAGCACCGGACCACTCAGAAGGACATTTATGGAGAGGATGCAGCAGCGAATCAGGCAGATCGCCGGCGGCAACCAGGCAAAGTTAGCCAGGTTGAAGGAGATCCTTACTTGGTTTGACAATGGGTGGGAGATTTTGAGGACGGTGAGGGCCATGTGGCAATGTATGCGAAAGAGCGAGATGGCGGCGATGAGGGCGGCGATGTACATGTACTCCTCGGCGGCAGTCATGCGCAGTCCTTCGAGTTCATCGAGTATCTCCTCTGGGCGATGGAGCAGACAGATTCGCCCGAGGCGAAAGTCAGGCGGAGGTGGTGGGCGTACATGTCGAAGGTCGAGCACCCAGAGAATAACGAATCGATCAAGTACGGTGTGCCGTTCGTGAGGGTGCAGAGCCAGCCGCAGCCACAGGAGTATTCGTTCTCCCACCGCAAGAGGAGGACGGATGGCGCGACGTCACTTCCCCACCGTTCTCCATGGTTCCCTCGACGCTCGCCTCATTTTAACGGTGGCGGTAGGGTTTAAGGTAAGCTTCGCACTAACCTAATCTTCCACCTGCTCATGCTTACAATCAGTGTGACAGCTAATGAAAATCATGCTTACAATCAGTCTCCGAGTACTACGCCAATCACCCTTAAATAGCTCTGGACCTTTGGGTCAAAGTTGTGACATTGTGTACAAATAAAGAAAAATAGATTGGTGCTTCTTTCAGAAAAGAGTACTCCCTAGAAAACTGCCAATATAAGCTACTAGTATTTGGTTAGAGGATTTGATGCCGAGAAAGATCCGTCCACAGAGAGCGCCACACATCCCACTGGTGGTGGTGGATGCCAATGCGTGCATGGAGAATGGTTGGTGTCGGTAATTTTTACTTGGCACACCTCGCACTCTGCATATATGCCAGTTCCATCCGTACATTTGTGCAGTTCCACCAAAATGCAGCTGAATAACCCTGTTTGCATAGATAATGAAAAAGCGTGATTACATTATAGTGGCACTAGTTGATGAAACACGCAAAATAAATAGAAGAAAATATTGCGATAGTATCATAGTATGCCATGCTGCGAGGGCGAGATGGGCCCTGTGACACCTCATACGGTAAGCCATGCCTCATAATGGAAATCATCCCAACTCTCCCCGATACACCTTGTGCCGGTGATGAACATCAGTTTACAACGGTAGTACAAGGAGGGGCCTTGAGACATTCAAATCTCTATTTTTGTGCAGATCAACTAAAATTAAGCACCCCAGTTTGCAGAAACGCTTAAACATTAACAATGGGACTAGTTGATGAAACATACATTAACAAAGAGAAGCACTTTCTTTATCTACATTGGAAATGAAATGATAGAGAGGACACTCGCTCTATTTTAACTGTATTATTACTTCATTTTATCAGTGACACTAGGGTCGAGCAGGTGGCAAACGAGGTGTACCATGCGTCGCAAGGATGAAGGCCGGGGGTGCTTAGACTGGGATGCTGAAGCTGGCTCTTTCAGTCCCTATCTTCCCCCTGATGTTTCTGTGGTAGCATTTGGGTTCTAATCCAAACTGTTGAGCTGGTGCTGCGTCCCCCTACCTACCTAGCTTAAGTGGCGAACTTGTCTCCTACTAGTACTCAGTCCATTCTAGTAGTAGTTGCATAACTGCCCGTTTACACTGAGATGTTGTCGGATAATGGTTCTCTATGGTTGGGTTTCTTTAATGAAATCGGAGGGAAACCCCTCTTTCGATATATAAAAAAACAGTGGCACTAGCGGTGCCAAAACATTGCCTCAAATTAATAGTGCCACTAGATTAAGGTGCACAATAATAACATTACTGCTTTATCATGGCAATGCCAAAACAGTAGCACAAGAGCAGGATCAACATGCAGGATCTTTGGCAAACGATCAGACCAAAAAGGAACATACCTCGTGATGGGAACCATATCTGCAGTCAACGCCATCGTAGAAGGGATGAAACCAGCCACCAACATGGATGATTCAATTCATGGGACCTTTTGGTGCAGTTCACCTAAAATGAAGCAACGTCCCATGAGCTAGCAGCTTCTTCTTTTTTTTAAGAAAAGGGCTCCAGCCCCGGTTCCATTTCCATCAGAAAACGAAACCCATAGAGCTTCTTCTTCATTAGTTGCAATAAAATTGAGCAACATCAAGGTTGGTCATGAAGCTCCTGGAATGTTCAACTATAATTTGGATAACATTTGTGCAGTTCAACTAAGATCAAGCGTCAAATGTATATCTCTGTTTGCACAAAAAAGATGGAAAGGAGGGTGACTAACAAGTGATGAAACATGCATCAAATGAAAAAAAGCATGTCCCTTATCTGAATGGCAATCGTACAAGGACAGTAGCAATTTCTAGCAGCATTGCTAGATATTAGTGTGGGCATTAGGATTAACTATGACAACTGTTAAATACGACATTACTTTAATGGTGCCATTGCTTCATTTTACTAGCAACATTACATTAACAGCTGCTACAGAGTCGGTATTTGGGCACGGGAGAGTAGGCGGACTAGGACAGTTGCATCTATAACGAAAAGAAGCAACTTATCTTAATGGGAAATTTAGCAGGACATGAAAAAAAGTGCCATTAATTCATATTACTTGAGGCATTACATTGAAAACAACATTGGTTTAACGTGTCCTTACTTTTAACAGTGCGACTGCTACATTTTACCAGTGGCATTACATAAGAGCGGCTCGGGGCAACAAACATCAGAAGAGGATATCTGGCTTGGTCCCATTTTTGTTCGGTATATATCCACCTTATATTGTGTGAGGCTAGCAAATCTAGTGCTGGACTTACTCTGTTGACTTGTGTTGGGGATCGTAGCAGAATTTTAAAATTTCCTACGCATCACCAAGATCCATCTATGGAGTATACTAGCAACGAGGGGAAAGGGGTGCATCTACATACCCTTGTAGATCGCGAGCGGAAGCGTTCCAATGAACGAGGTTGATGGAGTCGTACACGTCGTGATCCAAATCACCGATGACCGAGTGCCGAACGGACGGCACCTGCGCGTTCAACACACGTACGGAGCAGAGACGTCTCCTCCTTCTTGATCCAGCAAGGGGGAAGGAGAGGTTGATGGAGATCCAGCAGCACGACGGCGTGGTGGTGGATGTAGCGGGATCTCGGCAGGGCTTCGCCAAGCTTCTGCGAGAGGGAGAGGTGTTGCAGGGGAGGAGGGAGGCGCCAAAGGCTGTGTTATGCTGCCCTCCCTCCCCCCCTTTATATAGGCCCCCTGGGAGGGGGCGCCGGCCAAGAACCCATCTATGGGGGGGCGGCGGCCAAGGGGGGAAACTTCCCCCCCCAAGTCAAGTGGGGCGCCCCCCCCACCCTAGGGTTTCCAACCCTAGGCGCAGGGGGGATGCCCATGGGGGGCGCCCCAGCCCACTAAGGGTTGGTTCCCTTCCCACTTCAGCCCATGGGGCCCTCCGGGATAGGTGGCCCCACCCGGTGGACCCCCGGGACCCTTCCGGTGGTCCCGGTACAATACCGATAACCCCCGAAACTTTCCCGGTGGCCGAAACTGGACTTCCTATATATAATTCTTCACCTCCGGACCATTCCGGAACTCCTCGTGACGTCTGGGATCTCATCCGGGACTCCGAACAACTTTCGGGTTTCCACATACTCATATCTCTACAACCCTAGCGTCACCGAACCTTAAGTGTGTAGACCCTACGGGTTCGGGAGACATGCAGACATGACCGAGACGCCTCTCCGGTCAATAACCAACAGCGGGATCTGGATACCCATGTTGGCTCCCACATGTTCCACGATGATCTCATCGGATGAACCACGATGTCGAGGATTCAATCAATCTCGTATATAATTCCCTTTGTCAATCGGTATGTTACTTGCCCGAGATTTGATTGTCGGTATCCCAATACCTTGTTCAATCTCGTTACCGGCAAGTCTCTTTACTCGTACCGCAATGCATGATCCCGTGACTAACTCCTTAGTCACATTGAGATCATTATGATGATGCATTACCGAGTGGGCCCAGAGATACCTCTCCGTCATACGGAGTGACAAATCCCAGTCTCGATCCGTGCCAACCCAACAGACACTTTCGGAGATACCCGTAGTGTACCTTTATAGTCACCCAGTTACGTTGTGACGTTTGGCACACCCAAAGTACTCCTACGGTATCCGGGAGCTGCACGATCTCATGGTCTAAGGAGAAGATACTTGACATTGGAAAAGCTCTAGCAAACGAACTACACGATCTTTGAGCTATGCTTAGGATTGGGTCTTGTCCATCACATCATTCTCCTAATGATGTGATCCCGTTATCAATGACATCCAATGTCCATAGTCAGGAAACCATGACTATCTGTTGATCAACGAGCTAGTCAACTAGAGGCTTACTAGGGACACGTTGTGGTCTATGTATTCACACATGTATTATGATTTCCGGGTAACACAATTATGGCATGAACAATAGACAATTATCATGAACAAAGAAATATAATAATAACCATTTATTATTGCCTCTAGGGCATATTTCCAACAGTCTCCCACTTGCACTAGAGTCAATAATCTTGTTACATTGTGATGAATCGAACACCCATAGCGTCCTGGTGTTGATCATGTTTTGCTCTAGGGAGAGGTTTAGTCAACGGATCTGCTACATTCAGGTCCGTATGTACTTTACAAATATCTATGTCTCCATTTTGAACACTTTCACGAATGGAGTTGAAGCGACGCTTGATATGCCTGGTCTTCCTGTGAAACCTGGGCTCATTGGCAAGGGCAATAGCTCCAGTGTTGTCACAGAAGAGAGTCATCGGGCCCGACGCATTGGGAATCACCCCTAGGTCGGTAATGAACTCCTTCATCCAGACTGCTTCATGTGCTACCTCCGAGGCTGCCATGTACTCCGCTTCACATGTAGATCCCGCCACGATGCTTTGCTTGCAACTGCACCAGCTTACTGCTCCTCTATTCAAAATATACACGTATCCGGTTTGTGACTTCGAGTCATCCAGATCTGTGTCGAAGCTAGCGTCGACGTAACCCTTTACGACGAGCTCTTCGTCACCTCCATAAACGAGAAACATATCCTTAGTCCTCTTCAGGTACTTCAGGATATTCTTGACCGCTGTCCAGTGTTCCATGCCGGGATTACTTTGGTACCTTCCTACCAAACTTACGGCAAGGTTTACATCAGGTCTGGTACACAGCATGGCATACATAATAGACCCTATGGCCGAGGCATAGGGGATGACACTCATCTTTTCTCTATCTTCTGCCGTGGTCGGGCATTGAGCCGTGCTCAATTGCACACCTTGCAATACAGGCAAGAACCCCTTCTTGGACTGATCCATATTGAACTTCTTCAATATCTTGTCAAGGTACGTACTCTGTGAAAGACCAATGAGGCGTCTTGATCTATCTCTATAGATCTTGATGCCTAATATATAAGCAACTTCTCCAAGGTCCTTCATTGAAAAACACTTATTCAAATAGGCCTTTATACTTTCCAAGAATTCTATATCATTTCCCATCAATAGTATGTCATCCACATATAATAAGAGAAATGCTACAGAGCTCCCACTCACTTTCTTGTAAACACAGGCTTCTCCATAAGTCTGTGTAAACCCAAACGCTTTGATCATCTCATCAAAGCGAATGTTCCAACTCCGAGATGCTTGCACCAGCCCATAGATTGAGCGCTGGAGCTTGCATACTTTGTTAGCATTCTTAGGATCGACAAAACCTTCCGGTTGCATCATATACAACTCTTCCTTAAGGAAGCCGTTAAGGAATGCCGTTTTGACGTCCATCTGCCATATCTCATAATCATAGTATGCGGCAATTGCTAACATGATTCGGACGGACTTCAGCTTCGCTACGGGTGAGAAAGTCTCATCATAGTCAACCCCTTGAACTTGTCGATAACCCTTAGCGACAAGTCGAGCCTTATAGATGGTCACATTACCATCCGCGTCTGTCTTCTTCTTAAAGATCCATTTGTTTTCTATGGCTCGCCGATCATCGGGCAAGTCAGTCAAAGTCCATACTTCGTTTTCATACATGGATCCTATCTCGGATTTCATGGCTTCTAGCCATTTGTCGGAATCCGGGCCCGCCATCGCTTCTTCATAGTTCGAAGGTTCACCGTTGTCTAACAACATGATTTCCAGGACAGGGTTGCCGTACCACTCTGGTGCGGAACGTGTCCTTGTGGACCTACGAAGTTCAGTAGTAACTTGATCCGTAGCTTCATGATCATCATCATTAACTTCCTCCCCAGTCGGTGTAGGCACCACAGGAACATCTTCCCGCGCTGCGCTACTTTCCGGTTCGAAAGGGGTGACTATCACCTCATCAAGTTCCACTTTCCTCCCACTTAATTCTTTCGAGAGAAACTCTTTCTCCAGAAAGGACCCGTTCTTGGCAACGAAGATCTTGCCTTCGGATCTGAGGTAGAAGGTATACCCAATAGTTTCCTTAGGGTATCCTATGAAGACGCATTTCTCTGACTTGGGTTCGAGCTTTTCAGGTTGAAGTTTCTTGACATAAGCATCGCATCCCCAAACTTTTAGAAACGACAGCTTAGGTTTCTTCCCAAACCATAATTCATACGGTGTCGTCTCAACAGATTTCGACGGAGCCCTATTTAAAGTGAATGCGGCAGTCTCTAAAGCATAGCCCCAAAATGAGAGCGGTAAATCGGTAAGAGACATCATAGATCGCATCATATCCAATAGAGTGCGATTACGACGTTCGGACACACCGTTTCGCTGAGGTGTTCCAGGCGGCGTGAGTTGTGAAACGATTCCACATTTCCTTAAGTGCGCACCAAATTCGTGACTTAAATATTCTCCACCACGATCTGATCGTAAGAATTTTATTTTCCTGTCACGTTGATTCTCAACCTCACTCTGAAATTCCTTGAACTTTTCAAAGGTTTCAGACTTGTGTTTCATTAGGTAGACATACCCATATCTACTTAAGTCATCAGTGAGAGTGAGAACATAACGATATCCTCCGCGAGCCTCAACACTCATTGGACCGCACACATCGGTATGTATGATTTCCAATAAGTTGGTTGCTCGCTCCATTGTTCCGGAGAATGGAGTCTTGGTCATCTTACCCATGAGGCATGGTTCGCACGTGTCAAATGATTCGTAATCAAGGGACTCCAAAAGTCCATCTGCATGGAGCTTCTTCATGCGCTTGACACCAATGTGACCAAGGCGGCAGTGCCACAAGTATGTGGGACTATCGTTATCAACTTTACATCTTTTGGTATTCACACTATGAATATGTGTAACATCATGTTCGAGATTCATCAAGAATAAACCATTGACCAGCGGGGCATGACCATAAAACATATCTCTCATATAAATAGAACAACCATTATTCTCGGATTTTAATGAGTAGCCATCTTGAATTAAACGAGATCCAGATACAATGTTCATGCTTAAAGCTGGCACTAAATAACAATTATTGAGGTTTAAAACTAATCTCGTAGGTAGATGCAGAGGTAGCGTGCCGACGGCGATCACATCGACCTTGGAACCATTCCCGACGCGCATCGTCACCTCGTCCTTTGCCAGTCTCCGTTTATTCCGCAGTTCCTGTTTTGAGTTACAAATATGAGCAACCGCACCGGTCTCAAATACCCAGGAGCTACTACGAGTACTGGTAAGGTACACATCAATTACATGTATATCACATATACCTTTGGTGTTGCCGGCCTTCTTGTCCGCTAAGTATTTGGGGCAGTTCCGCTTCCAGTGACCACTTCCCTTACAATAAAAGCACTTAGTCTCAGGCTTGGGTCCATTCCTTGGCTTCTTCCCAGTAACTGGCTTACCGGGCGCGGCAACTCCCTTGCCGTCCTTCTTGAAGTTCTTCTTACCCTTGCCCTTCTTGAAATTAGTGGTTTTATTCACCATCAACACTTGATGTTCTTTTCTGATCTCCACCTCCGCTGATTTCAGCATCGAATATTCCTCAGGAATGGTCTTTTCCATCCCCTGCATATTGAAGTTCATCACAAAGCTCTTGTAGCTTGGTGGAAGCGACTGAAGGATTCTGTCAATGACTGCGTCATCTGGGAGATTAACTCCCAGCTGAGACAAGCGGTTGTGTAACCCAGACATTCTGAGTATGTGCTCACTAACAGAACTATTTTCCACCATTTTACAGCTGAAGAACTTGTCGGAGACTTCATATCTCTCGACCCGGGCATGAGCTTGGAAAACCATTTTCAGCTCTTCGAACATCTCATATGCTACATGTTTCTCAAAACGCTTTTGGAGACCCGGTTCTAAGCTGTAAAGCATGCCGCACTGAACGAGGGAGTAATCATCAGCACGTGATTGCCAAGCGTTCATAACGTCTTGGTTCTCTGGGATTGGTGCTTCACCTAGCGGTGCTTCTAGGACATAATCTTTCTTGGCAGCTATGAGGATGATCCTCAGGTTCCGGACCCAGTCCGTATAGTTGCTGCCATCATCTTTCAGCTTGGTTTTCTCTAGGAACGCGTTGAAGTTGAGGACAACGTGGGCCATTTGATCTACAAGACATATTGTAAAGATTTTAGACTAAGTTCATGAAAATTAAGTTCATCTAATCAAATTACTCAATGGACTCCCACTCAGATAGACATCCCTCTAGTCATCTAAGTGAAACATGATCCGAGTTAACTAGGCCGTGTCCGATCATCACGTGAGACGGACTAGTCAAGATCGGTGAACATCTCCATGTTGATCGTATCTTCTATACGACTCATGCTCGACCTTTCGGTCCTCCGTGTTCCGAGGCCATGTCTGTACATGCTAGGCTCGTCAAGTCAACCTAAGTGTATTGCGTGTGTCCCGAGGCCATGTCTGTACATGCTAGGCTCGTCAACACCCGTTGTATGCGAACGTTAGAATCTATCACACCCGATCATCACGTGGTGCTTCGAAACAACGAACCTTCACAATGGTGCATAGTTAGGGGGAACACTTTCTTGAAATTATCATAAGGGATCATCTTACTTACTACCGTCGTTCTAAGCAAATAAGATGCAAAACATGATAAACATCACATGCAATCAAATAGTGACATGATATGGCCAATATCATTTTGCTCCTTTGATCTCCATCTTCGGGGCGCCATGATCATCTTTGTCACCTGCATGACACCATGATCTCCATCATCATGATCTCCATCGTTGTGTCTTCATGAAGTTGTCACGCCAACGATTACTTCTACTTCTATGGCTAACGCGTTTAGCAATAAAGTAAAGTAATTTACATGGCGTTATTAATGACACGCAGGTCATACAAAATAATAAAGACAACTCCTATGGCTCCTGCCGGTTGTCATACTCATCGACATGCAAGTCGTGATTCCTATTACAAGAATATGATCAATCTCATACATCACATATATCATTCATCACATCTTCTGGCCATATCACATCACATAGCACATGCTGCAAAAACAAGTTAGACGTCCTCTAATTGTTGTTGCAAGTTTTTTACGTGGCTTGTATAGGTTTCTAGCAAGAACGTTTCTTACCTACGTAAAACCACAATGTGATATGCCAATTTCTATTTACCCTTCATAAGGACCCTTTTCATCGAATCCGTTCCGACTAAAGTGGGAGAGACAGACACCCGCTAGCCACCTTATGCAACTAGTGCATGTCAGTCGGTGGAACCTGTCTCACGTAAGCGTACGTGTAAGGTCGGTCCGGGCCGCTTCATCCCACAATACCGCCGAAACAAGATAAGACTAGTAGCGGCAAGAAGAATTGGCAACATCTACACCCACAACTGCTTTGTGTTCTACTCGTGCATAGTAACTACGCATAGGCCTGGCTCTGATACCACTGTTGGGGATCGTAGCAGAATTTTAAAATTTCCTACGCATCACCAAGATCCATCTATGGAGTATACTAGCAACGAGGGGAAAGGAGTGCATCTACATACCCTTGTAGATCGCGAGCGGAAGCGTTCCAATGAACGAGGTTGATGGAGTCGTACTCGCCGTGATCCAAATCACCGATGACCGAGTGCCGAACGGACGGCACCTCCGCGTTCAACACACGTACGGAGCAGTGACGTCTCCTCCTTCTTGATCCAGCAAGGGGGAAGGAGAGGTTGATGGAGATCCAGCAGCACGACGGCGTGGTGGTGGATGTAGCGGGATCTCGGCAGGGCTTCGCCAAGCTTCTGCGAGAGGGAGAGGTGTTGCAGGGGAGGAGGGAGGCGCCAAAGGTTGTGTTATGCTGCCCTCCCTCCCCCCTTTATATAGGCCCCCTGGTGTAACACCCCGCATGTAACTTGCCATAATTGTAACTCCGACTCTTGCCATTTCCGGCTATGTGTTTTGTTTTTCCCTCCGTTGTCGGGTTTTGTCTTTCGTTTTGTATTTTGTCATGTCATGCATTTTCATATCATGTCATCATGGGCATTGCATTCGCATACGTGTTCGTCTTGTGCATCCGAGCATTTTCCCCGTTGTCCGTTTTCCAATCCGGCGCTCCTATCTCCTCCGGTGCACCCCTCTAGTTTTTCTTTCGTGTGCGTGTGTCAAACTTTCTCGGAATGGACCGAGGCTTGTCAAGTGGTCTTAATATACCGCCCGGAGCCTACCGGTCAAGTTTCGTTCCATTCGGAGGTCGTTTGGTACTCCATCGGTTAACCGGGCATCCGCAAAGTCCATTTGAGTGTCCAGCAAAAA